>NC_134803.1:12555501-12585501 GCF_046742065.1 Oratosquilla oratoria | reverse complement strand
CGTCAGCGAAGAGGCCAGCGTTAGGTTGCGGGCCGGTTGGACAGAGAGGCGTCCCAATTCCTCTCCGTCGACCAGCCAGCGATCAGATGAGGGTTCTGAGTGAGAGTTGGGTTGGGCCTCTGCTAAGCCAGCGATCAACTGTGCGTGTGCCTCTTTTCTTCCAAGCACTACTCTGAAAACAGAGAATTACGTGACTTGGGAAATGTGTGTATTTGTATTGGTGTAAACCCGCCTGCCGACGTCAACGAAGAGGTCGGCCTGTGCCAGACCGGCAGCAGCAAAGGAGATATATCTCCTCGCCACCACCGACCGGCGAAGATTCCTGGGCGTTTGTCGAGAGAGCTGGAGTGGAGAGTCGTCCGACCTCTAGGAGCGCTCATCTCGGCGAAACGCCGACCTTTTAAAGGAGGATGGCGGGAACGTGGGGAGCTTTCCAAGTTCCTGATTGGCTGACCAGCGGCGCGTCACCACAATACTCCCCCTCTTCTTTGGGAGCGAGCGCCGCGGAGGTAGGGCGAGGCGCGAGTGATGTGGCAGAATCGGCTGCAATGGCGACAGTAGCGATGGCTATGGCTGCAATGGCGACAGCGGAGGTGGCTGCGGCTGCAGTGGCGACAGCGGAGATGGCTGCGGCTGCAATGGTGACAGCGGAGGTGGCTGCGGCTGCAAAGACGACAGCGGAGGTGGCTGCGGCTGCAATGGCGACAGCGGTGGAGGCTGCAGTGGCGGTGGCGGCAGCAGCGGAGGCTGCAGTGGCGACAGCGGCCAGGGCTGCAGGTGCGGCTACGGCCAGGGCTGCAGTGGCGATGACTGCAGTGGCGGCAGCGGCGATGACTACAGTGGCGGCAGCGGCGATGACTACAGTGGCGGCAGCGGCGATGACTGCAGTGGCGGCAGCGGCGATGACTGCAGTGGCGGCTGGTGAGAACAGTCCGGGCCTGGGCAGACCGGATCTGCGGGGCTGGGCAGGCCGGGGCGGCGGAGATGGGCTGGGCATGCCTGGGCGTGAAGTGTAAATTGTGGGCCTGCCATCTTCCTGTTTGTCCTGACTCGGGGTCACCAATTTGTGGTGGGTTTGGTTCGGTGTGGACAAGCCAGGGAAAATGAGACTCACAGTAACACTAAAACTAAGGTTTAATGGTTAATATCCTCGGAGGGAACGGACGTAGTCTCGTTGGGAGAAGCTCCGGAGTGAAGGCCTCATCAAGCGTCGTGGCTGTGGGCGAAGAGCCACAGGAGGGAATGAGATGACTTGCTGGAGCGAACTGGTCCCGAGGCAGCTTGCTGGAGAGGACTGGTCCCGAGGCCTCTTGCTGGAGAGAACTGCTGCTTGGAGTTGAGCCCGGGAGAGAAGTCGGTAGAGAACTCGGTAGAAAAGTCGGGAGAGATTTGGTCATCTCGGCGAAACGCCGACCTTTTAAAGGAGGCTGGCGGGAACGTGGGGAGCTTTCCAAGTTCCTGATTGGCTGACCAGCGGCGCGTCACCACAATGGAAGCCAGTACACAGACTCTTTATTATTATGCAGGTTTGCCAACATAAACATTAAGCATGAACATCTACATACGCAACAGCAATGTTAATAAGAATAATATGCAATGCAATAATACAACAACTCCGACTTGCGAAGACGACGAAGGGAGTTGGTAGACTCCTTTGTGCTCACATGTGTTTAACCCTTCAGACGCTTTCAAAGTAATGGACATGTCGGGTATCTTGCCGTGTTTATCCACGTAGGTGTTCATGAGTTCCTTAGTGTTCTTGAACTCGCGTAACATGCCGCTAAGACAACCGTTGTGTGTTGTCATGTACTCGTACAGTCTCGTTATTATGTCTTCGTTTTCGTTCAACTCCCTTCTTCTCTCTCTCGTCGTTTTGTCGAGGCTCTCTTCTTTTTTTCGATGGCAACGACAAACGAAGATTCTTATAATTCACATTGTTGTTCTTCATATTCTCAGTTCTAAGCTTGATTTGCTGGTCTCTATCGTAGTAAAAGTACAGATCTAAGAACGCGTTAAAAAAAAAAAAAAAAAAAAAAAAAATTCAGTGTGTGTGGGTGAATCAAACCCACCGTAGTAGTTGCCATTATGTAGAAATTCGTCGGGGTTCATGCCTTTTCGCATCATATTCGGTTTCAGAACGCCTAATCTGTGGTATACCTTGCCCTGTATCTTGTAACACATCGCGGATTCCGCTGCATTCTCGAGCTTGCTCGAAGTTACAAAAGAAGTAAAGGATAACAACAAATTGAAGCCGACAATATTGTTCAAGAAGCGTTCTGAGAGTTTCGATGACCCGTCGCACAGCGACTTGTGGGCATAATCATTCAGTTCTGAGAGAACAGTAGACTGAACTTCGCCGGATGCACAACATATACTTCGGTTCTCTTTCTTCCAAAGTAGGGCCTGGCAGTATTTGCATTTGAAGTCACCCAACTTGGCTAGCAAGTAAGGTTTAACCTTAGTGTCTCCTTCACGAAGGGCACCGAGAAGCCGGATCGGAGGCTGGTTCCGTTCACGTTCGTCAGACTCCCTTAGGTGACGCTGTCGGCCTGCTTTCCTCGAATCATCTAACAACTTTTTGTCTTCCTCGGTTAGCTCATTCGTGTCCTTTTCTGTCTTCAACGCGAAATTTATTCTCTTCCGAGCTGCTGTCAACCTCATTTTCTCCTCTGTCTTTTGTTCACCACGTTTCTTAGCCTCTAACTTGTGTAGAGTGGCCTCTTTCTTCTTCTGTTGTCGTAGCCTTTTAGCCTCTAATTTACGCAGTTTCTCATCTTCACGTTTCTTCTTTCTCTCTTATCTTCTCTGTTTCGCCAGTTCTTTGGCAACTTGTTTTTTATTGGTTTTGAGTGGTACTGAAATAGTAGGTTATTGTCGATGAACTTCTCTGACAATTGTGGCATTCTCAGATTCTTTTTGTTCTTTAACTGCCATGAAACGCGTCGCCTTTTTGCTCTGTGCTTCTTTCCAAACCTTCTTTACAATGTACTTGTTAATCCGCCGGCCTCGCTCAAAGGCTTTGTATCTCCTACCGAGGTAATGCATGTGATAGTTTCTGTGATCAGCTTTGCCGCCATTCTTGGTGAAGCTAAAATAACCAGCGAAGTAGTGTTTCGCAAACGCCTCGGAATCCTCATCCGTTATTTCTCCATCGAATGCCTCCAACTCATCAAACACGGCATCGCAGTATTTGAAATCATTGATTTCTCTCAGAGAAGCGTTAAACTTGAGGAGTTTCCGATGAAATAATCGGATTATCTCCTTGGTCACGAACAACTTGACTTTACCGTACAGAGCCGGAAAGGCCTTACTGTGTTCATCTCTCAACTTGTTAAAGATCTATCTGTTGTTGCGCAGGTCGTCTCTTGGAATTTTCTGGTCAGTAATCCATTTCCAGAAATAACGCTGGCGCTTCCTCCGCGCTGCTGGATCCTCAGGCATTGCGCCGGTTGTCAGGCAATGTTCAGGATATAACACTCTTATGGGGGTGTCGCCTTTTGGTAATGGGTTCGCCCACCAAAGGCAAAAAAATCGGTTGATTTCTCTGTTTTATCGGGTCTTTATTTTTGTATGTTCTTATATATATATATATATATATATATATATATATATATATATATATATATATATATATATATTTTTTTTCAACCACAAACCCCTGTTAATTCCATGCCATCGCAGTCGAGACTGAAGAATCGCTCGATGGAGTCATCCGTTGGAAATTGAAACGTGGACGAGCCGAGGATTCAAACCCAGCTAACTCGTAACACTGTAACTTTGTTACGGGTTAGCTGGGTTCGAATCCTCGGCAAGTCCACGTTTCAATTTCCAACGGATGCCTCCATCGAGCGATTCTTCAGTCTCGACTGCGATGGCATGGAATTAAAAGTGATTTGTGGTTGAAAAAAGATATTAATTGATCACTGGGAACCATTCAGTGTATATGTATATATATATATATATATATATATATATATATATATATATATATATACACATATATACATATATATATATAATATATATATATGTATATGTATATATAATATATACAATATATATATATATATATATATATATATATACACATATATATATATATATATATATATATATTAGTTTAACTTAATAGAGTGTAATTTGATCCATATTGTAGTGACGCGCCGCTGGTCAAAACCAAACTGGCAGTCATAATAATAATAATAACTAACTATAGTGAAGTGAAAGTTGTGGGAGGAAGAAAGGGGGGGGGGATAGGTAAAGTTTAGAAAGTGAAGGAAGTAGTAGTGTGATAGTATGGGGCGGACCCATTTGCATGGTGTTATTATTAATTTATAGGTCATCCTATCTATGCTCTAAGTAAAAAAATTCTATCTAGCTAATCATATATATTTGTTGTGAAGGAAGGACTCATTATCTGTTGTACATTTTTTATTTTCTTTAAGTTTTAATCGTGATTTTAATTTAATTTATTGTGATGTTATTAATGTGATTTAATACAAGTCCTTCCTTCATTTGGCATAGATTATAATAAACATTTACATGAGTTGGAAGCAGGTGTGATTATGTAATGGCTTTGTGCCTTGAAAATTAGTTTAAGTTTTATTTTTGGTTTTATTTTAAATAAAGTTATATTTAGTAGGTAATCTTGTCATACCTGCTCCCAGTAAAATTATATATATGTAAACACACACACACACACACACACTTCAACGAATGGACGGCTTAGAAGACGTTCTGAAGAAAAGTGAAGTCTGTGGATCCCAACGCAAAGAGAAGTGCCTAGTGTTTTTGCAGGGTGGGGGGGAAATTGCTCGTGGAGTAGTGGGAACGTAGGGAAAGAGGAAAAGGGGAGGGATTACTGAGGGAAATGGAAGGAAATGAGGAGGGAGTAGACTTTGACCAGCCAGACAAGCGGAAGGTAAACAAAAGACTTAGCGAGGATCAAATGTCTAATAAAAATGTAAAGATTAGAAGTATAGAGAGGAGCAATACAGAAGAAAGTGACGAGAATATGTTCCAGGGATTTAAAGCGGGGGGGGGGCACACAACCCCCCCCCCCCCGACTGATAAGACTAGAGGAGAGAGTTGATAAGGTGATCGAGGACTTGGAGCGTAAGTTAGGTAACGTAGACTCATTTTTTCAAAGAATTGAAAGGTTGGAACAACTAGAGAAGGCTAACAGAAACTTAACTGAAGAAATAGAGGACCTAAAAAGACAGTTAGGAAATGTAAAGGAGGAGAATGAGAAATTGAAGAAGAATAGTAATGAAAACAGAGAGAAACTAGCTACAGAAGCTAAAAATTGGAGAATAACTCAAGAAGGGAATAAGGTTTCATTCACTGACATAGTCAAACAGCAATTGAAAGAACATAATGAAGACTCAGTTATTAAAGTGATGAGACAGAAGGAGAATATAGTAAGAGAATTAGCTGACAAAAAGAAATGTATAATTATATTAGGAATGGAAGAGAAACATAACCCAGATAGAACTGCAAGAATCAAGGAGGAAAATGAAAGAGTAAGCAGTTTATTAAAACTAGTCCAGGAAGATGAACCAGAAATTATAAAGGAAATTGAGGAAAAATTCAGACTCGGAAAATATAGTACAGATAAGACCAGACCAATTAAGATTAAATTCAGGTCACAAACAACAGCAGAGAAAATTCTATCCAAGACAGGGAAACTAGCAACAAATGATCAATATAAAAAGGTATGGATAAAAAGAGAAATGAATAAGGAGGAAAGAGAGGCAGAAAAGCAGAAAAGAATTGAAGCTAAGGCAAAAAACGAGGAAAGAACGGAGTCAGAGAAAGAGAGATTCTATTGGAGAGTAGTGAACATGAAAATAAAGCAGTTCGACATACTAAAGAAAAACATAAGGGAAACAGAGAATACAATGGAAGTGGCAGAAAACTAAGAGTGTCTTACACAAATATAGATGGATTGATAACAGGATTGAATGAACTGAATGATTATTTGAAAGAAAAAGAACCGGACATAATGGGAATTGTAGAAACAAAATTAAAAGGCCCACTACCACCCAACAGTGTAGGACATGATACATACAATTATTGGATTAGAAACAGAGAGAAAAAACAAGGGGGTGGAGTTATGTTCCTGACTAAGAAGGATATAAACGTGAAAGGTGTCATATATGGAAAGAATACAGTAGAGATGATTATGATAGAAGTGGAAGACCGAGATAAGAAGAGCAGAAAATTTGTGATCAATTATGTGCCTCCGAAAACAGCCTCATGGGAGGAGAGTGAACATAAAAGTATGTTAGAGGACACAAAGATAGCATTAACTAAAATAATGGAAGACGGAGGAAGAATAGTTATGATGGGCGACTTTAATTGCAAAGAAATCTGCTGGGAAGAAATGACAGTAAAGAGTGGTGATGACTCATGGGGAAATGCTCTACTTGAGATGATTACTGACCATTCAATGACACAATGGATACAAGAGAACACTAGGTATAGAAATGAAGAAGAACCATCGAGGCTAGACTTAATAATTACATCTGAACCTAGAATAGTGGACAAGATTGAATATAAAACACCAATAGGTAAAAGTGACCACATATTGATTGAACTGGAACTTAATGAAGAAAAATATATGAAAAGAAATGAACAATATAGAAAAGGAAGAATGATGTATGAAAAAACAAACTTTGATAAAATAAGAGAATTCTTCCAACAAGAAAACTGGGAAGAAATATACAAAGAAGAAACAACAGTGGAAGAGAAATGGAATATTTTGACAAAAATTTACAAAAAAGGAGTGGAAAAGTATGTCCCAAGACAAAAACAAGAAAAAGAATATGTAAAATGCTGGTACAACAAAAGTTGTAGGGAGTTAAAGGACAAAAGAGACAAAGCCTGGAACAGATGGAAAAAAGACAGAAGACCTGAAAAATGGAAAATATATACTGGTTATAGAAATGAATATGTACAAAAGTGCAGAGAGGAAAAAAGAAAATATGAAAAAGATGTTATAGAAAAGTGTAAAGATCAACCAAAACTATTCTACAGATTTGTAAACAATAAACTG
Organism: Oratosquilla oratoria; assembly: GCF_046742065.1. NCBI lineage: Eukaryota > Metazoa > Arthropoda > Malacostraca > Stomatopoda > Squillidae > Oratosquilla > Oratosquilla oratoria. Next base: position 12,578,444 of record NC_134803.1, on the reverse strand, counting down.
AAAAACAAACAAGACTTAGAGAAATTAAGACAAGGAGGAGTTGAATACACTGAGGAAATGGAAATGGCAGAAATTATGAACAAACATTTTAAATCAGTGTTTACAAGGGAAAATATACAACCTGAAGAGATTGAGTGGAAGGAAAAAGTCCCCCCTATGGAAGAAATAGAAGTAACAAAGAATGAAATATTGACACACTTGGGTAATTTTGATGTCAGAAAATCGCATGGGCCAGATGAAATAGCAAACTGGATTCTGAAAGAATGCAGGAATGAACTGGCAGACAAAATACATAGCATAATAAGCAGTTCCATAAAAGAAGGAAAAGTTCCAGAAGATTGGAAAAAAGCAAATATAGTACCTATATATAAAGGAGGAAATAAAGAAGAACCTACCAACTATAGACCAGTCTCTCTAACAAGTACAATAGCAAAAATATGTGAAAGAATTATCAAAAGTAGATGGGTAAAATACTTGGAAAAAAACAACGTACTAAATCCAAGGCAATTTGGATTCAGACAAGGACGATCATGCGTCACCAATTTAATATGTTTCTATTCAAGGCTAATAGATATAATACAAGAAAGAGATGGATGGGCTGATTGTGCATTTCTAGACCTAAAAAAAGCTTTTGACAAAGTACCACATAAGAAGTTGCTTAAGAAATTAGAATATGAAGGAGGAATACAAGGTAAATTGCTAAATTGGATGGAAGACTTTTTGCAAGAAAGAAAAATGAGAGTAGTGATAAGAGATCAGCACTCAAAATGGAATGAAGTAATAAGCGGTGTCCCGCAGGGAACAGTTCTGGCCCCAATAATGTTTGCTATATATATTAATGATATGGATGAAGGAATTGAAAGCTATATGAGCTTCTTTGCAGATGATGCAAAATTACTGAAAAGAGTGAAAACTGAAGAAGATTGTGAATCACTACAGAGAGATCTAAATAAAGTACAAGAATGGAGTAGGAAGTGGGAGATGGAGTTCAATACAAAAAAGTGTAGTATAATGGAATTTGGAAAAAGCAAAAACAGAATAACAGGATCATATAATTTGGGAGAAGAAGGAATAAAAAAAGTAGAAAATGAGAAGGACCTGGGAGTCATTGTTATGAATAATATGTCACCTGAGAAACATATAAATAAGATTTTTGGAGAAACTTATAATTTAATAAGAACAATCAAAGTGGCATTTACATACCTGGATGAAGAAATGGTGAGGAAAATCCTAATCACCCTGATAAGACCAAGATTGGAATATGCAGCAACGATATGGTCACCAAGTACAAAAAAATGTATAAAAAAACTTGAAAGAATACAAAGAGCAATTACAAAACTGGCACCAACACTCTCAAAACTATCATATGAAGAGAGACTACAAAAACTTAAACTACAGACACTAGAGCAAAGAAGAGAGAGAGGAGATTTGATAGCTATTTACAGAATCATGAAAGGCATAGAAATTACTGATAGAGAGAATCTGATAAAATGGGATGACAGAAATACAAGAGGACACGGAAAGAAAATAAAAAAAGACAGCCATAGAAGAGATTTTAAAAAGAACAGCTTTCCTCACAGAGCAATAGACAGTTGGAACAAGTTAGATGAGAAAGTGGTGTGTGCAAAAACAATACATGAATTTAAAAATAGTTTAGATAAAATGAGATATGAAGACGGGACCCCACGAGCATAGCTCCCCTTCCCGTAAAATACAACTAGGTAAATACAACTAGGTAAATACACACACACACACACACACACACACACACACACACACACACACACACACACACACACACACACACACACACTTCAGCGAATGGACGGCTTGGATGACGTTCTGAAGAAAACTGAAGTCTGTGGATCCCAACGCAAAGAGAAGTGCCTAGTGTTTTTACAGGGTGGGGGGGGAAATTGCTCGTGGAGTAGTGGGAAAGTAGGGAAAGAGGAAAAGGGGAGGGATTACTGAGGGAAATGGAAGGAAATGAGGAGGGAGTAGACTTGGCCCAGCCAGACAAGCGAAAGGTAAACAAAAGACTGAGTGATGATGAAATGTCTAATAAAAATGTAAAGATTAGAAGTATAGAGAGGAGCAATACAGTAGAAAGTGACGAGAATATGTTCCAGGGATTTAAAGAGGGTGGGGGGGGGACACAACCCCCCCCCCCGACTGATAAGACTAGAGGAGAGAGTTGATAAGGTGATCGAGGACTTGGAACGTAAGTTAGGTAATGTTGACTCCATTTTCCAGAGAATTGAAAGATTGGAACAACTAGAGAAGGCAAACAGAAACTTAACTGAAGAAATAGAGGACCTAAAAAGACAGTTAGGAAATGTAAAGGAGGAGAATGAGAAATTGAAGAAGAATAGTAATGAAAACAGAGAGAAAATAGCTAAAGAAGCTAAAAATTGGAGAACAACCCAAGAAGGGAATAAGGTTTCATTCACTGACATAGTCAAACAGCAATTGAAAGAACATAATGAAGACTCAGTTATTAAAGTGATGAGACAGAAGGAGAATATAGTAAGAGAATTAGCTGACAAAAAGAAATGTATAATTATATTAGGAATGGAAGAGAAACATAACCCAGATAGAACCGCAAGAATCAAGGAGGAAAATGAAAGAGTAAGCAGTTTATTAAAATTAGTCCAGGAAGATGAACCAGAAATTATAAAGGAAATTGAGGAAAAATTCAGACTCGGAAAATATAGTACAGATAAGACCAGACCAATTAAGATTAAATTCAGGTCACAAACAACGGCAGAGAAAATTCTATCCAAAACAGGGAAACTAGCAACAAATGATCAATATAAAAAGGTATGGATAAAAAGAGAAATGAATAAGGAGGAAAGAGAGGCAGAAAAGCAGAAAAGACTTGAAGCTAAGGCAAAAAACGAGGAAAGAACGGAGTCAGAGAAAGAGAGATTCTATTGGAGAGTAGTGAACATGAAAATAAAGCAGTTCGACATACTAAAGAAAAACATAAGGGAAACAGAGAACACAATGGAAGTGGCAGAAAACTAAGAGCGTCTTACACAAATATAGATGGATTGATAACAGGATTGAATGAACTGAATGATTATTTGAAAGAAAAAGAACCGGACATAATGGGAATTGTAGAAACAAAATTAAAAGGCCCACTACCACCCAACAGTGTAGGACATGATGCATACAATTATTGGATTAGAAACAGAGAGAAAAAACAAGGGGGTGGAGTTATGTTCCTTACTAAGAAGGATATAAACGTGAAAGGTGTCATATATGGAAAGAATACAGTAGAGATGATTATGATAGAAGTGGAAGACCGAGATAAGAAGAGCAGAAAATTTGTGATCAATTATGTGCCTCCGAAAACAGCCTCATGGGAGGAGAGTGAATATAAAAGTATGTTAGAGGACACAAAGATAGCATTAACTAAAATAATGGAAGACGGAGGAAGAATAGTTATGATGGGCGACTTTAATTGCAAAGAAATCTGCTGGGAAGAAATGACAGTAAAGAGTGGTGATGACTCATGGGGAAATGCTCTACTTGAGATGATTACTGACCATTCAATGACACAATGGATACAAGAGAACACTAGGTATAGAAATGAAGAAGAACCATCGAGGCTAGACTTAATAATTACATCTGAACCTAGAATAGTGGACAAGATTGAATATAAAACACCAATAGGTAAAAGTGACCACATATTGATTGAACTGGAACTTAATGAAGAAAAATATATGAAAAGAAATGAACAATATAGAAAAGGAAGAATGATGTATGAAAAAACAAACTTTGATAAAATAAGAGAATTCTTCCAACAAGAAAACTGGGAAGAAATATACAAAGAAGAAACATCAGTGGAAGAGAAATGGAATATGTTGACAAAAATTTACAAAAAAGGAGTGGAAAAGTATGTCCCAAGACAAAAACAAGAAAAAGAATATGTAAAATGCTGGTACAAACAAAAGTTGTAGGGAGTTAAAAGACAAAAGAGACAAAGCCTGGACCAGATGGAAAAATGACAGAAGACCTGAAAAATGGAAAATATATACTGGTTATAGAAATGAATATGTACAAAAGTGCAGAGAGGAAAAAAGAAAATATGAAAAAGATGTTATAGAAAAGTGTAAAGATCAACCAAAACTATTCTACAGATTTGTAAACAATAAACTGAAAAACAAACAAGACTTGGAGAAATTAAGACAAGGAGGAGTTGAATACACTGAGGAAATGGAAATGGCAGAAATTATGAACAAACATTTTAAATCAGTGTTTACAAGGGAAAATATACAACCTGAAGAGATTGAGTGGAAGGAAAAAGTCCCCCCTATGGAAGAAATAGAAGTAACAAAGAATGAAATATTGACACACTTGGGTAATTTTGATGTCAGAAAATTGCATGGGCCAGATGAAATAGCAAACTGGATTCTGAAAGAATGCAGGAATGAACTGGCAGACAAAATACATAGCATAATAAGCAGTTCCTTAAAAGAAGGAAAAGTTCCAGAAGATTGGAAAAAAGCAAATATAGTACCTATATATAAAGGAGGAAATAAAGAAGAACCTACCAACTATAGACCAGTCTCTCTAACAAGTACAATAGCAAAAATTTGTGAAAGAATTATCAAAAGTAGATGGGTAAAATACTTGGAAAAAAACAACGTACTAAATCCAAGGCAATTTGGATTCAGACAAGGACGATCATGCGTCACCAATTTAATATGTTTCTATTCAAGGCTAATAGATATAATACAAGAAAGAGATGGATGGGCTGATTGTGCATTTCTAGACCTAAAAAAAGCTTTTGACAAAGTACCACATAAGAAGTTGCTTAAGAAATTAGAATATGAAGGAGGAATACAAGGTAAATTGCTAAATTGGATGGAAGACTTTTTGCAAGAAAGAAAAATGAGAGTAGTGATAAGAGATCAGCACTCAAAATGGAATGAAGTAATAAGCGGTGTCCCGCAGGGAACAGTTCTGGCCCCAATAATGTTTGCTATATATATTAATGATATGGATGAAGGAATTGAAAGCTATATGAGCTTCTTTGCAGATGATGCAAAACTACTGAAAAGAGTGAAAACTGAAGAAGATTGTGAATCACTACAGAGGGATCTAAATAAAGTACAAGAATGGAGTAGGAAGTGGGAGATGGAGTTCAATACAAAAAAGTGTAGTATAATGGAATTTGGAAAAAGCAAAAATAGAATAACAGGATCATATAATTTGGGAGAAGAAGGAATAAAAAAAGTAGAAAATGAGAAGGACCTGGGAGTCATTGTTATGAATAATATGTCACCTGAGAAACATATAAATAAGATTTTTGGAGAAACTTATAATTTAATAAGAACAATCAAAGTGGCATTTACATACCTGGATGAAGAAATGGTGAGGAAAATCCTAATCACCCTGATAAGACCAAGATTAGAATATGCAGCAACGATATGGTCACCAAGTACAAAAAAATGTATAAAAAAACTTGAAAGAATACAAAGAGCAATCACAAAACTGGCACCAACACTCTCAAAACTATCATATGAAGAGAGACTACAAAAACTTAAACTACAGACACTAGAGCAAAGAAGAGAGAGAGGAGATTTGATAGCTATTTACAGAATCATGAAAGGCATAGAAATTACTGATAGAGAGAATCTGATAAAATGGGATGACAGAAATACAAGAGGACACGGAAAGAAAATAAAAAAAGACAGCTATAGAAGAGATTTGAAAAAGAACAGCTTTCCTCACAGAGTAATAGACAGTTGGAACAAGTTAGATGAGAAAGTGGTGTGTGCAAAAACAATACATGAATTTAAAAATAGTTTAGATAAAATGAGATATGAAGACGGGACCCCACGAGCATAGCTCCCCTTCCCGTAAAATACAACTAGGTAAATACAACTAGGTAAATACACACACACACACACACACACACACACACACACACACACACACACACACACACACACACACACACATATAGAGATATATATATATATATATACATATATATGTATACATACATATATATATATATATAATTTTTTTTTTTTTTTTTTTTTTTGGGGGGGAGGTTACGTTTGTGAGTTATTGGCCAATGTGCCATGTGAATTCTATTACTATTGCGTTATGTTGAGTATTACACACATATCCTGTGGATATGTGTGTTTGTGTGAGGCAATGTACCTTATGTGGTATCTTAAAGTTTATTCTACGTTAAATTCTAATTGCGTAACCTTCCCTTTTTTTATCAGCTAGTGGCCGTGTTTATGGCGGAAAGTCAGGATTTTAACCTAATATTGTTTTTATTCTGGGCCGGTTTTTGTGGTCTTGTGTTTTTTTGGATGATTGAGGAGGTGGGGGTATTATGTTATGTTCTAATATGTTGTTCCATGCTTTACTGCTCAGTCTGATGAGTCTTGAGTGTATTGTTTCTCTGTTTGCTGTTTTGTGGAGTTGTTCTTGTGTTTCTAGGTATGGTGGTTTGTGTTTTAGTATTTTTCTTAATGTTTTGTTTTGTAAAGTTTGCATGTTTTTGATGTTTGTGTGTGTGCTTGTAACTGTGATTATTGGGGGGTATTCCAGTTGTGGTCGTGCTAGTGTTTTGTAAAGTTTTATTTGTGTTTTTGTTGTTAGTCCTCTGAAGCGTCTTAGTCTGTTAAGTGTGTTTTTTGTGTTTTGTATTCTGTTTTTGATGTGGTGTTTTATTCCTTGTGTGTTGATGGTGAGGCCTAGGATGTGTGCTTGTTTATTGTATGGTATTATGTTGTTGTTTATTTTTATTGGTGCTGGTTGGCGTGTTGAGATGGCTAGTAATTGGAATTTGTTTGTGTTTGTGGATAGTTTCCATTGTTTTTCGTATGTGTTAATTTTGTTGATTTCATGTTCTGTTTTTCTGGCAAGCATATGTTTTCCTGTAGTGTTAGGTTATGTGATTATTTGTGTGACGTCGTCTGCGTATTGTATAGTGTAGCTTCCGTGTGAAGGTGGTGGTATGTCTTATGTGTATAAGTTAAACAGTGTTGGGGAGAGAACGCTTCCTTGAGGAACTCCGCTTTGGAGAGGGAAGGCTGGTCCTATGTGGTGATTTATTTTTATTTTTGCTGTTCTGTTGTCTAGGAAGCTACACAGTGTTTTTTGTGATGGTTGTCACAAAATTCCTGGACAGTGGAAGGAGAAGGTGGTGGTTGAGGGGGCGTGGGTAATACGTACCTTAAGTGAGTGATGAAGGGAGGGGGAGGATAGCTGCAGTTGGGGAACCGAAGTCCAGGAGATTTGTACCACCGCCCGGGACCACGCGCGCTCCCTCCACGGCGAGCGTGTACGTAAATCAAAGAGGGGTGGGGGGGGTGAGGGGACAACTCATTAAGTGGACCGTCCTAGGCTAATGAAACCCAGAACTCCTATTGTGAGTTTTAATTGACTAATTCATTCTATAATCAGACACTAGAATTATGCTACTTGTCATTAAGCAATGTGGGTTAACAGTTAACTGGATTTCACTCATACATCCTATCTATTCCCTGCGCGGTATTGCTATCTAAATAACTTATCTTAAACCCCTTATCTTATTGTCTTCTCTTGAGTGTGGAGACGTCTTCAATAGGCGCGGATTCCTCCTGCTGAGTTCAGATAGGCGCGGGTCCGCTTCTGGGATGGGACGCCTTTGTGTGGATCGGGGCGGGAACTGATCTACCTTGTAGCTTGGCGTTTAAGGACGGGCGTTGAGGTTGGTTTTGCAAGCAACACACTTCACCGACGTGTTCCGGGTTACTTCACCGTCAAGTTCCTATCCAGTTAGGATGCTCCGAAAGGGGGGGAGGGACTGGTACGTAACTAGTCCAATAGCACCAGAGTGATGTGTTCACTGGAGGCTAACCTCGTCACGACACCATTCAAATCCGTTCCCACGATGGTCTGGATGTCATTCGTACACTGCACTTAGAGAAGTTTCCGGCGGGGGGATTGTACCCGAATCACTCGTGTAAAGTCTTACAGTGCGTAATCTGTCACTTAAGGGAGAAGGTCCTCGTAAGTCACATAAGGGAGGATAGGGCGCGATTGAACTAACGAGAATACGAGCGGCCAGACCTCCCTAGTTGGACCCAATGGAAAGACTGCCCAGTGTCCCGCGGCATGTCAGGTCAAATGCCCGCCAACCGGCTTCCAACGTTGTCGATACTTCTACGTCCCCGACACTAGTTTTAAAGAGAACGACGAACAATGTTTATGCGGAGGTTGAAACAGTTCCAAATTGTTCCTTGAGGGTAGACACTATTCACGAGCGTGTAAGATACAATCCTAATTAATCTAATTAACTAGCAACAATATGTGGCAGCGCGCAGGCGGGGGGGAGTAAAGACCGTTAGACCTAAATTGTATGGGAACACTTGAATGAAAAAACTCTCAGTCTAATCAAAGAGTAGCAACTTACAAATGCAATAAGAACAGTAAACTTGAGAAATTGTGGAATCCCACACTTAATATTAACATTTGTGACTTGCACATAGGCCTACGGAAACACTTGAATCTAAAGGGAGGGGGGAGGTTTTCCCTAAGTAATTAGAAGTCTCTCTCAACTTCGTTAAGGCACTGTAATTGATTGCCAAATTGGCACAACAGTTAATGAGGATAAGGAGAAGGAAAAAGGTCAAGAAGTAGTTACTAGAAGCCTTAAGAGTTCCGGTAATTCCCCAGAGTAAAGGGAATGAATGACCGAAACGGGGTGAAAGCAGACGAAAGACTGTGGAACCTGCTTCGGCTAGGCCCATGAGCGAAAGTATGCGGTAACTGTGGTTTGAAAGCAGACGAAAGTAAATGAAAAAGAATAGCAGGCCGTGTGTCGCAATCCAAAATTGTGACAATGGTGTCTGGGAGGTGTGTTTGAAGTATTTTGTATTTAAGGCCTTCGTGCCATACTTTGTCGAAGGCCTTGGATATGTCGCGTGATATTATGTTACATGCATGTTTGTGTCTTTGTGTGTCTGCGATTGTTTCATATATGATGGCGAGTGCTGTGTGTGTTCCTTTGCCAGGTGTGAATCCATGTTGGTTAGGGTTTAGCATGTCGTGTTCGTGTAAGTGTGCCATAAGTCTGTTTGTGATTAGTCTTTCGTATATTTTTCCGGGCGTTTCTAGTAGTGATATGGGTCTGTAGTTTTGTATTTGTGTAGTGTCTTTGTTTTGTTTTGGTATGAATGTGATGATTGAGTTTTTGAATTTTTGTGGAAAGTATCCTAGGCTGAGCGTTTCGTTGTATATGTCTGTGAGTAGTTGTATTGTTATGTTTGGTAGGTGTGCTAGTATTTGTTTCGTTATGCCTGATTGTCCTGGAGCTTTGTTTTTGGTGCGTTTGATTATGTTTTTAACGTCTTCTAGGTGTATGGGTTGTCCGATGTAGTTGTTAGTGTCTAGTCTGTTTAACTCTATGTATGCGTAAGGTTGTGTTTGGTGGTAGTGTTGTGTTATGTATGTGAGAATTTTGATTTCGTGGTTCGTGTCAAATTGTGTGTTTTCTGCTGGTGTGATTTGAAAAATGTTTTGCCATACCTGTCTGAATGCGTTTTCTTTGTCTTTGTCGTCGTGTAGTTTGTCGTTGTTATGTGTTATGTATGGTGAAGTGTTAGTGTTGGATCCTTGTAGTCTCTTAATTGTGTTCCAGAAGTCTTGTGGTTTTTTGGGGTTGAATTTGATGTTTGATATTAATTTGTTCCATGTCTCTTCGTAGTTTTTTTGTATTCCTCTAGTATTTGTGTTTGTAATTGTTTAATTGTTTGTGTTGTGTGTGGAGTCCAGTTGTTTTCTGTTATGGCTTTGTTTTTTATGTTGTTTGCCTTCCATATTAATTGTTTTAAAGTTTTAGATGTTTTGGGGGTGGGTAGTTGTTTGTGGTGTGTTGTAGGTATACTCTGTGTGATTGCGTTGTGTATTAATTTGTACCAGTTTTCTATTTTGTCGTCTATGTATTTTGTGTCTTCTATTTGAGTGTTTGTGTTGATTTGTGTTTCTGTGTTGTTGTATTCTTCTGTTGTTGTTTCTAGTATTGTTTTAAATTTCTTCCAGTCTGCTTCTTTGTATAGTAGTCTAGGTGGTGTGGGTATTGTGATTGCTGTGGTGGATAGTGTAAAGTGTAGTGGTATGTGATCTGATGAAGTTATGTCGCCTGGGTGTATTCTGTATGTGAGGTGGTGGTGTCGGTTGGTGAATATCATGTCTGGGTTGCTTGTTCCGATGTTTGTGATGCTTGTTGGGAAGTCTGGGCCGAGGAGGGTGAGGTGGTTCTGTGTTATTAGTTGGTGTATGCTTTTTCCTACGTGATTGTTGTATGTGTGTTTTAGTGTTTTGTGTTTTGCATTGAAGTCTCCAATGATGTATGTTGGTTGTGGTTTTTGTGTGATTTTAAGTATGTCTTGTGTTGGTAGGAATGGTCTTCGTGGTGGGAGGTATGTTGTGGCTATGATTATGGGTCCTTTGTTTGTGTGTATTTCAATGGCTAACATGTCTTCGTCAAAGTCGTCTAAGAGTTTGTATTTTATGTTTTGTTTTATGGCTATGGTTATTCCTGCGTTGTCTTCGTTGTAAGTGTTTTGTGTGTGTATGTTGTAGTTAAATATTTTGACTGTGTGTTTACCTATTGAATTGAGTAGTATGATGCCTGGTGTTTGTGTTAAGTAGTGGTTGCTTAGTTGGTTTCTTCTGTGGAATGTCCAGTGATGTACGTTGTGTTGTATTATGCGTATTGTGTCCATGTGTGTTCGAGTTATTGGCTGTTGACTGTCCAGTGAGGTGTGCCTGTTGGTTTGTGTTTACGGATGTCGTAGTATCCTTGTAGTGTTTTTTTTTTTTTTTTTTTTTTTTTTTTTTTTTGTCTCAGTCAGTCTTTGTATGGGGACTTTGGTCAAGTCAATTAGTTTTTGTGTGATCATGATGTCTACAGTCTCTTCTGGTATTTCCTTGGTGTATATGTATTTGATCTTATTGGTTTGTAGGAGTGTGTGTGCGTTTTGGTGTATCTCTTCGTCTGTCATGTTTATAGTGTTGGGTGTTATTATCTGTATTGTTGTTTCTGTGTTCTGGTCAGTTTTCTTTGTTTTTGTGGGTTGTTCAGTTCCAGATGTATGTTCTGCGTTGAGTGGTCTTTTGTTCCTTTGTTCCTCCGTTTCCATTGCTTCAGGTTGTGATTGGGTGTGAGTTGTGTTGTTTATCATGTTCAGTATGGCTGTTGGTTTGATGACTGAGGGTGGAATTATGATTGTGGGGAGTCCGTTGGCTTTGTGATATGAGTCAATTGTCTGTTGGTATGTTTCAGGTGTTGCTGCCTCAGTTATGTTGGCGTGTATGATTGCTGTGTTTATGACTGTGAGGTGTTTGAGGGTTATAGGGTTGGGTGTTGGTGTGGGAGAAGACTGAGTAGTGTTTTCTGTGGTTATGTTTGCGTATGTATTGTTGGAATGTGTGTGTGTGTGTGTTGCTCTTTGTTCTCTTGTAACTTTTTCTTGATAAGGTCTTTTCTCACTTGACATCTGGCGGCGTAGGTCGGATGGTTTTGGCCACAGGCAATGCACTTCTTGATGGCATTATGGCAGTTGTTGATTCGATGTTCAAGTGAGCAGCATCCTGAGCAGATTGTGTATGTGGATGGTTGTGTACAGTGTTTAAGTGTGTGGTCATATGAGTAGCATCTTGTACATTGGGCTAGGTGCATGTAGGTTTCCTGACTTAGTGTGTGTGGGGGAAAAGACTGGCTGAACATGAGGATACCGGGATCTAAGCTTTTCTTAACCGTGGTTGAATTTTCCATTTTTATTTTTATGATGGTTTTGGTGTTAGGTAGTTTTATGACGTTGGTTATCTTCATGTACTGGTTGAGTCGTTCCAATTCAGTTTTGATTGTGTCGCAGTCTTCATTGTGTATGTGTCCATCTACTTGTTTTATGATGAGGGTTCTTTTTGCATTGATATCCAGTCCTTCTTTTGCGAAGGCGTTCTTTGTTGTTTTCTTCGCAAGATCTTCTATTATTCGGTACTCTGCTATGGCGGTGTGTTGAGTTCCGTTGGTGTAGAGCTTCTGGATTGGTATTTCCAGTTTTGATAAGAGTTTCCAGATTGCGGTTCGTTTGGTCTGTCCGGCTGTGGGCCGGTTTTCTCTTATATTGATCCTGCCCATTGCGCCGAAGCGCGTTGGGCTTTTAAGTGTGCGCGTGTGTTGGTTTATGTGTGTGTGTTCGTAAGAGAGAAAGAAGGAAAAGAAACAAAGGAAATAGTGTGTGTGTGGGGGGGGTCGCAGGGGTACGGTCTGTGCTCGCGAATTGACTAAGTGGCTGGCGGCGGATAAGGGAAAGCGCGGCGTCGGCTGGCGCCCGGGTGTTTACTGACAACGTTCAGAATGGCTCGGTCGCCGGGGGATACTCGATACCTATGCCGGGTCCGCTAGGATGCGGGAAACCGGAAGGTAGGTTCCCTTCTCCACCAGTCGACTGTACAAGTTTTAAGACCGCAAGGGCAATGCACAGTCGAAAGGGGGGTTATGAGGGCATAAATCCGTCAGAGCGAGAGGCAAAGAAGGAATTTGCCTTAGCTCGGGTAACGGTGAACGTTGAATTCTTCTTCAATGTTTTTCACGGCGGGTGGTGTCAGAGCGTCTTCGTAACGTCTGCTCGCAGTGAAGTATCTTTTCTCTCTGATAATCCAAGCGTGTGTGTGTTTAATTGGGAGAGAGGCTCCCACGGGCTTTGGTTGTGAGCCCGTTTGGTGGGTGATTGTACATACGAGTGTGTGTGGGCCCAGCCGCACACACTCATACATTCACAAGATGCGTATTGGCAGTCACTATATAATAATAATAATTAATCGACAGGTAAGTGAGAAAGTGTAGGAGCAAGGGGGGAAGGGGGTGATAGGGGAAGGTAAAGTTTATAAAGTGAAGGAAGTGTGAGTGTGAAAGTGTGGGGCGGACCCACTTGCATGGTGTATTAATATGTTATGAGGTCATCCTAACTATGCTCTAATCAAAATAATTTCCCTATCTAGCTAATCATATATAATTGGTATGAAGGAAGGACTCATTTCTGTTGTACATTTTGTATTGACTTTAAGTTTTAATCGTGATTTTATTTTATTGTGATGTTATTTATATGATTTAATATAAGTCCTTCCTTCATTGTGCACATATTATAATAAACATTTACAAGAGTTGGGAGCAGGTGTGATTATGTAAAGGCTTTGTGCCGTGAAAATTAGTTTAAGTTTTAGTTTAGGTTTTCATTTTAATTAAAGTTATAATAAGTATGAAGTCGTGTCATACCTGCTCCCAGTTGAATTATATATATATATATATATATATATATATATATATATATATATATATATATATATATATATATATATATATATATATAGATATAGTGTTGGTACATTGTGACAAGTTGATGAAGGTGGAAAAAGAAGTCACGGGTCTAGTTCCGAGTTACTGATATATATATATATATATATATATATATATATATATATATATATATAATATATATATATATATATATATATATATATATATATTTAATTAAGGGAGGTTACGTTTGTTAGTTATTGGCTAATGTGCCATGTGAATTCTAATACTATTGCGTTGTCTAAGTATTACACACATATCCTGTGAATATGTGTGTTTGTGCGAGGCAATGTGCCTTACGTGATATCTTAACATTTATTTGACGTTAAATCTTATATACGTAATCTTCCTCTTTTTTTTTTCTTTTTTTTTATCAGCTAGTGGCCGTGGTTAGGTGGAAAGTTAGGATTTTAGCCTAATATAGTTTTTATTCTGGGCCAGTTTTTATGGTCATGTGTTTTTTTAGATGATTGTGGGGGTGGGGGTATTATATTGTATGTTAGTATATTGTTCCATGCTTTGCTACTCAGTCTTATGAATCTTGAGTGTATTGTTTCTATTTTTGCTGTTATGTGGAGTTGTTCTTGTGTTTCTAGGTATGGTGGTTTATGTTTTAGTATTTTCCTAAATGTTTTGTTTTGTAATGTGTGCATGTTTTTTATGTTTGTGTGTGTGCTTGTGACTGTGATTATTGGGGGGTATTCTAGTTGTGGTCGTGCTAGTGTTTTATAAATTTTTATTTGTGTTTTTGCTGTTAGTCCTTTGAAGCGTCTTAGTCTGTTGAGTGTGTCTTTTGTGGTTTGTATTCTGTTTTTGATGTGGTGTTTTATTCCTTGTGTGTTGATGGTGAGGCCTAGGATGTGTGCTTGTTTGTTGTATGGTATTATGTTGTTGTTTATTTTTATTGGTACTGGTTGGCGTGTTGAGATGGCTAGTAATTGGAATTTGTTTGTGTTTGTGGATAGTTTCCATTGTTTTTCGTATGTGTTAATTTTGTTGATTTCATGTTCTGTTTTTCTGGCAAGCATATTTTTTCCTGTAGTGTTAGGTTATGTGATTGTATAGTGTATTGTATAGTGTAGCTTCCGTGTGAAAGTGGTGGTATGTCTGATGTGTATAAGTTAAACAGTGTTGGAGAGAGAACGCTCCCTTGGGGTACTCCGCTTTGGAGAGGGAAGGCTGGTCCTATGTATTGGTTGATTTTTATTTTTGCTGTTCTGTTGTCTAGGAAGCTACACAATGTTTTCGTGATGGTGTCTGGGAGGTGTGTTTGTAGAATTTTGTATTTAAGGCCTTCGTGCCATAATTTGTCGAAGGCCTTAGAGATGTCACGTGAAATTATGTTACATGCATGTTTGTGTCTTTGTGCGTCTGCAATTGTTTCATACATAATGGCGAGTGCTGTATGTGTTCCTTTGCCAGGTGTGAATCCGTGTTGGTTTGGGTTTAACATGTGTTCGTGTAAGTGTGTCATAAGTCTGTTTGTGATTAGTCTTTCGTATATTTTTGCTGGTGTTTCTAATAGTGATATGGGTCTGTAGTTTTGTATTTGAGTGGTGTCTTTATTCTGTTTTGGTATAAATGTAATGATTGAGTGTTTGAATTTTTGTGGGAAGTAACCTAGGCTGAGTGTTTCGTTGTATATGTCTGTTGTTTTTGGTAGGTGTGCGAGTATTTGTTCCGTAATGCCTGATTGTCCTGCAGCTTTGTTTTTTGGTGTGTTTGATTATGTTTTTAACGTCTTCTAGTTGTATGGGTCCTCCGATGTAGTTGTCAGTGTCTAGTCTGTTTAAGTCTATGTTTGCGTAAGGTTGCGTTTGTTGGTGGTGTTGTGTTATGTATGTGAGTATTTTTGTTTCATGGTCTGTGTCAAATTGTGTGTTTTCTGCTGGTGTGATTTGAAAAATGTTTTGCCATACCTGGCTGAATGCGTTTTCTTTGTCTTTGTCGTCGTGTAGTTTGTCGTTGTTATGTGTTATGTATGGATAAGTGTTAGTGTTGGACCCCTGTAGTCTCTTTATTGTGTTCCAGAAGTCTTGTGGTTTTTTGGGGTTGAATTTGATGTTTGATATTAATTTGTTCCATGTTTCTTCGTAGTTTCTTTTGTGTTCTTCTAGTATTTGTGTTTGTAGTTGTTTAATTGTTTGTGATACGTGTGGAGTTCAGTTGTTTTCTGTTATGACTTTGTTTTTTATGTCGTTTGCTTTCCATACTAATTATTTTAGTGCTTTAGATGTTTTTGGTGTGGGTAGTTGTTTGTAGTGTATTGTAGGGATGCTCTGTGTGATTGCATTGTATATTATTATCGGCTGAAAGAAACCTGCACAGCGAAGCTATAGCGATAATCCCATACCACACTCCTGGTCATATGGCCATTTCCCGAAGGTTGAGTGTGGTTTGAATTTTCCGCCAAAATCATCGGAAATTTAAAATTCCCGGCTCTGTGCAGGCATGCGCATTGTCGACCCCACCTCCCCCTCCCTATCCCCTCCCTTCTTACCCGGCTAGCTCGAGCCGGACGTCGCGTCACTTAGATCGCGGAAACGGGACCGAGTGGTTAACTCGCTGCCCACATGGGAGCAGGCGGTCCCGTTTCCTGCTGGTTAATCGTCTGTTAGTTTTATCGCTTTCCGCTTGGCTGCTGGTTTGTCTCATTCTTCGACTTTGATTTTATACGAGCACAATCCGTCCCCGTCTTCGAGCCGTCCCTGGTAAACAACCCGGGTCCTCTCGGAGGACAGGGGACGTGTCTTATGGTACGGAGTGTGGCGCCCCCCAGGGTCATCAGGCCTCTCGGCAGCGCCATACCTCTGACCATCATCGGTCCTCTATTGCCTCACGGTTTGTATCAGGCCCTAGGCGTAGACTTTGACCATATACGATCGCAATCCGTCCCCGTCTTCAGGCCGTCCGTGGTAAGAACCCGGGCCTCTCGGAAGACAGGGGGACGTGTCTTATGGTACGGAGGGTGGCGCCCCCCAGGGTCATCAGGCCTCTCGGCAGCGCCATACCTCTGACCATCATCGGTCCTCTATTGCCTCACGGTTTGTTTCAGGCCCTAGGCGTAGACTTTGACCATATACGATCGCAATACGTCCCCGTCTCCAGGCCGTCCGTGGTAAGAACCCGGGCCTCTTTGAAGACGGGGGGGACGTGTCTTATGGTACGGAGTGTGGCGCCCCCCAGGGTCATCAGGCCTCTCGGCAGCGCCATACCTCTGACCATCATCGGTCCTCTATTGCCTCACGGTTTGTATCAGGCCCTAGGCGTAGACTTTGACCATATACGATCGCAATACGTCCCCGTCTCCAGGCCGTCCGTGGTAAGAACCCGGGCCTCTTTGAAGACAGGGGGACGTGTCTTATGGTACGGAGTGTGGCGCCCCCCAGGGTCATCAGGCCTCTCGGCAGCCCCAAACCTCCGGTCATCAATGGTCCTCTAACAGCCTCATAGCTTGCTTCGTCAGGCCCTAGGCGTAGATTTTGATCTTATACGATCGTAATCCGTTCCCCATACGTCTTCGGGTCGTCCGCGGTAAGAACCCGGGCCTCTCGGAAGAGAGGGGGACGTGTCCTATGGTACGGAGGGGGTGCCCCCGAGGGTCATCAGGCCTCTCGGCAGCCCCATACATCCGACCAATAATGGTCCTCTAACGCCTTAATGGCTCCCTTTGTGAGGCCCTAGGCGTAGACTTTGACCTTTTCCACTCGTAATCCGTTCCCCATACGTCTTCGAGTCGTACGTGGTAAGAAACCGGGCCTCTAGGAGGACAAGGGGACGTGTCATATGATACGGAGGGTGACGCCCCGAGGGTCATCAGGCCTCGGCAGCCCCATACCTTCGACCAATAATGGTCCTTTAACGCCTTATAACTTTCTTTGTCAGGCCCTAGGCGTAGACTTTGACCTTTTCCACTCGTACTCCGTTCCCCATACGTCCTCAAGTCGTCCGTGGTAAGAACCCGGGCCTCTTGGAGGACAAGGGGACGTGTCTTATGATACGGAGGGTGGCTCCCCGAGGATCATCAGGCCTCGGCAGCCCCATACCTCCGAGCTTCAATGGTCTTCTAACGCCTCACGGCACCACCCTCCTTCCAGGTTTCTTAAAAAAAAAAAAAAAAAAAAAAAAAAAAACCACCACCCAGCCCTTCTCATGAGCCACAGCCAACCTCTTATCAACTTCACTTGGCTTGAGTTTAAAGATGACTTACCTGATGTTCCACCCCCAAGTAAAACACAAAAGAACTTTAGACTTAGGGAGTCTAGTGTTAGTTAAAATGAGTATAAATTAGTTCAAAGAAACTACAATCATTTAGTGTAATGAGAAGAGGAAAATCAGTTTTAAATAGTACAGTTTAAGTTGGCGCAAAGTGCTAGGTATTACATAAATAAAATGCCTTGACCTTGGAGAAAAAAAAAAAAAAAACCAGGTCGAAATGGACATGACTTCTCCTATTCAACTTAAGCTAATCTATAGTCATGATGGTCAAGAACTTTACCATGTTGAAATTAATTTCAACGCTCACTGTGACTCAGGTCGAAATGACCATGACTTTTCCTATTACAACTTGAGCTAATCTACAGTCATGATGGTCGAGAATTTTACCATGTTAAAATTAATTTCGACGCTCACCGTGACTCAGGTGGAAATGGACATGACTTTTCCTATTCAACTTGAGCTAATCTACAGTCATGATGGTCGAGAATTTTACCATGTTAAAATTGATTTCGACGCTCACTGTGACTTAGGTCGAAATGACCATGACTTTTCCTATTAAACTTAAGCTAATCTGTAGTCATGATGGTCAAGAATTTTACCATGTTAAACTAATTCAACGCCCACTGTGACTCAGGTCGACATGAACATGACTTTTCCTATTCAACTTAATTTAATCTACAGTCATGATGGTCGAGAGTTTTACCATGTTAAAATTAATTTCGACGCTCACTGTGACTTAGGTCGAAATGACCATGACTTTTCCTATTCAACTTAAGCTAATCTGTAGTCATGATGGTCAAGAATTTTACCATGTTAAACTAATTCAACGCCCACTGTGACTCAGGTCAACATGAACATGACTTTTCCTATTCAACTTAATTTAATCTACAGTCATGATGGTCGAGAATTTTACCATGTTAAAATTAATTTCGACGCTCACTGTGACTTAGGTCGAAATGAACATGACTTTTCCTATTCAACTTAATTTAATCTACAGTCATGATGGTCCAGAATTTTACCATGTCAAAATTTATTTCAACGCTCACTGTGACTCAGTGATGTCACGGTATGATAAGATGACGTCATTGTGATAAATTGACGTCACCATGTAGTCCTATGACGTCAATTTGTGTCCCTGTGACGTCACGAGACGATCCTATGGCGCCATGATCAATCCGGTGACGTCACAGTATAATCACATGATGTCACTAGGTATTAAACATATAGAAGTCCGCTTGTGGGTGATGAGACGTCACAAATTGCCATAGCACACTATTGGATGAAGACGCTCGCCACGGGCTTCGAGAACTTCCCGCGGGAAGACTTGGGGTGAGTTGGATACATACCGAGGGTCCAGGCCCGTCTTCGTGGGAGACGCTCAGGGAACGTCTTCACCCAGGACGAAGCCTCTTGACTAACGCCCACGGACGAGGTCGCTCGGAAACGAACTTGGCCTCGCATACTCCCTTTCGGTTTCTCGCTTACCCCGAGGATCGTCACGAAACTAGTGAGAGTGGTAGGCGTACGTTGGACGGAAGCAAGCGTCTCCACACTCATGTTCCTAGACGGCTAGTTGATGCATTTGCCCACCGGGGAGGGTGCATCGGCCGACATCTCAGTGGTTCTGAGTGTGTTGGCGGACGTGGAGTTCGGGGTGGACTGGGACGGGTCTGCCCTTGCTCCCACACAGAGACTTTATTGGCTCGGGATTGAGTGGGACACAGTCAGCGTCCTTCGGGTGCTCCCCTGCGCCAAAAGAGCGTGCTTCTCTCACACGTCCTCCCTCCTTCGGTGGCGGGGGGGGGGGGGGGCTCAACTTCGCGACCCCGGCCCTTCCACTGAGCCGCTTGGGGCGCCGACGGCTGGTACGGGAGGTCGACAGGAGCATACTGCTTCTCCCGCGTGACCTGCCCGGGCCGATACCCTCAGCACTCCACAGGTTGTTGCGTCCCTGGCTTCGGTCGGGGGCCCTACGCCGGTCGCTGGAGTTTCTCCGCACCCACTCTGTGGAGCGGGTGCGGGACCTAGGGACTGGACATCGACGATTCCCTTGGGGACACGGTGTCTCTACCACTCGGTCGCCCCTGTCCCATGTGTCGCCATGGAAACGGCTCTACCCCTCTCATCTCAAAAAAGTGGAGGGGGCAAAGGGCGACCGAGGAGTGGGGAGGGGCCAGGAACCGTTGAACAGGATACAAATTTCGTATAATTTACGCATTGTGTGAACAGTGCAATGTTGTGCATGTCACATTCTTCGGCGTGGGTACTTGACGTTTCTGTCTCCCCTCTACTGAGTGATAAAATGAATAAGTCTCCCATAGGAAAGACACACGTAATAACGGTTTGATTCAGGCTTCACCTCTCCTCCCACCTGTCCTCGTCTCATGCATAGCTTCGCTGTGCAGGTTTCTTTCAGCCGATAATATTTCTTTGTCGCGGCTCGTGCCGCTTAAATTCTTCTTATCGGCTTAAGAAACCTGCACAGATTTAGGGTCCCTCCCTCCTCCCACAGGCGAAGCCTTCATTTCTCATTGAAGTGACGCGACGTCCGGCTCGAGCTAGCCGGGTAAGAAGGGAGGGGATAGGGAGGGGGAGGTGGGGTCGACAATGCGCATGCCTGCACAGAGCCGGGAATTTTAAATTTCCGATGATTTTGGCGGAAAATTCAAACCACACTCAACCTTCGGGAAATGGCCATATGACCAGGAGTGTGGTATGGGATTATCGCTATAGCTTCGCTGTGCAGGTTTCTTAAGCCGATAAGAAGAATTTAAGCGGCACGAGCCGCGACAAAGAAATAGTTTGTACCAGTTTTCTATTTTGTCGTCTATGTATTTTGTGTCTTTTGTTTGGATGTTTCTGTTGTTTTGTATTTCTGTGTTGTTGTATTCTTCTGTAGTTGTTTCTAGTATTGTTTTAAATTTCTTCCAATCTGCTTCTTTGTATAGTAGTCTAGGTGGTGTGGGGATAGTGATCGCTGTGGTGGAGAGTGTCAAATGAAGTGGTATGTGGTCTGATGTTATGTCGCCTGGGTGTATTCTGTATGCGTGGTGGTGGTGTCGGTTGGTGAATATCATGTCTGGGTTGCTTGTTCCGTTATTTGTGATGCTTGTTGGGAAGTCTGGGCCGAGGAAGGTGAGGTGGTTATGTGTTATTAATTGGTGAATGCTTTTCCCTACTTGATTGTTGTATGTGTGTTTCAATGTTTTGTGTTTTGCGTTAAAGTCTCCTATGATGTATGTTGGTTGTGGTTTTTGTGTGATTTTAAGTATGTCTTGTGTTGGTAGGTATGGTCTTCGTGGTGGGAGGTATGTTGTGGCTATGACTATGGGTCCTTTGTTTGTGTGTATTTCAATGGCTAACATGTCTTCGTCAAAGTCGTCTAAGAGTTTGTATTTTATGTTTCGTTTTATGGCTATGGCTATTCCTGCGTTGTCTTCGTTGTAAGT
The DNA here is from genome assembly GCF_046742065.1 of Oratosquilla oratoria. Lineage (NCBI taxonomy): Eukaryota > Metazoa > Arthropoda > Malacostraca > Stomatopoda > Squillidae > Oratosquilla > Oratosquilla oratoria. Next base: position 12,557,399 of record NC_134803.1, on the reverse strand, counting down.
GTTTTGTGTGTGTGTGTGTGTTGTAGTTGAATATTTTAACTGTGTGTTTCCCTATAGAGTTGAGTAGTATGATGTCTGGTGTTTGTGTTGTGTAGTGATTGCATAATTGGTTTCTTCTGTGAAATGTCCAGTGTTGTACGTTGTGTTGTAGTATGTGTATTGTGTCCATGTTTGCTTGGTTTATTGGCTGTTGACTGTCCAGTGAGGTGTGTCTGTTGGTTTGTGTTTACGGATGTCGTAGTATCCTTGTTGTGTTTTTTTGTATTTTGTCTCAGTCAGTCTTTGTATGGGGGCTTTGGTCAAGTCAATTAGTTTTTGTGTGATCATGATGTCTACAGTCTCTTCTGGTATTTCCTTGGTGTATATGTATTTGATCTTTTTGGTTTGTAGGAGTGTGTGTGCGTTTTGGTGTATCTCTTCGTCTGTCATGTTTATTGTGTTCGGTGTTATTATCTGTATTGTTGTTTCTGCGTTCTGGTCAGTTTTCTTTGTTTTTTGTGGGTTGTTCAGTTTCAGATGTATGTTCTGTGTTGAGTGGTTTTTTGTTCCTTTGTTCCTCCGTTTCCATTGCTTCAGGTTGTGATTGGGTGTGAGTTGTGTTGTTTATCATGTTCAGTATGGCTGTTGGTTTGATAACTGAGGGTGGGATTACAATTGTGGGGAGTCCGTTTACCTTGTAGAATTCATTAATTGTTTGTTGGTAAGTACCAGGGATTGCTGCTTCTGTTATGTTTGCGTGTATTATTGCAGTGTTTATGACAGGTGTTTGAGTGTTATGGGGTTGGGTGTCGGTGTGTGTGATGCTGAGTAGCATTTCCTGTGGTTATGTTTGCGTATGTAGTGTTGGAGTGTGTGGTTGTGTGTTGCTCCTTAAGTTCTTGAGTTTTTTTCTTGATTAGTTGCTTCTTCACCGGGCATCTTGCAGCATACGTTGGATGATCTTGTCCGCAGGCTATACACTTCTTCAATGCGTTGTGGCAGTTGTTGATGCGGTGGTTAGTGGAGCAGCAACCGGAGCAGATGGTGTAGGTGTTTGGGTGTGTGCAGTGTCGGAGTGTGTGTTCGTATGAGTAGCAACGTGTACATTGGGGGAGCTGTATGAAGGTTTCTTGTGTCAGTGCGTGGGGGGGGGGAAGGATTGGCTGAAGATGAGAAGTCCTGTTTCTAGTGTCCGTTTAACCATGGCCGATGTTTCCAGCTTGATCTTGATGATGGTCTTTGTTGTCGGTACTTTGATGATTGAGGTTACTTTTACATTGTTTAATCTTTCATTTTCTTCCTTAATGTCTGCTGATTCCCTTTCATGGATGTGTTCATCAACGTGTTTAACGATCAGGGTCTTCTTTGCATTGAGTTCTGGGGGGTCGATTATGTCGAGGCCTTCTTTAGCAAAAGTGGTCTTGTTTCTTTTCTTTGTCAGCTCTTCAATGGTGGTGTCGTCCGCTATAATGGTGTGAAGGGGTCCGTTTGTGTAGATTTTGTGTATGTGTATGTTGAGTGATGACAGAGTTTTCCATATCACGTTCCTCTTGGTCGTTCCGGTGGTTGGCCGGGTTTCCTTGATTTTGATTAGGCCCATTGCGCCGAAGAGCGTTGGGCTTTTGAGTGTGTGTGTGTTTCAGGAAATGTGTGTGTGGCAGTTGTGTAAAATGAGAAAAAGAAAGACAGGGAATTTGGTTTAGGGGAGGGGAGGTCGCAGGGGGTTCGGTCTATGCTCGTGTGTCTTATGGCCTACGGTGGTTAAGGGAAGCGGCTGCGTCGGCTGGCGCCGGAGTGCACTGGCAGCAAATGGAACGGCTCGTTCGCCGTGTTCTCAAACCTATGCCGGTTTCGCTCTAGTGGCGAGAGACCGGGAGGGAGTTCCCTTCCCCACCAGTCGACTGAACAAGTTTCAAGAC
>NC_134803.1:12530501-12548001 GCF_046742065.1 Oratosquilla oratoria | reverse complement strand
TCGCGAAGTTGAGGCAACCCCCCCCCCCCCGCCACCGAAGGAGGGAGAACGTGTGAGAGAAGCACGCTCTCTTGGCGCAGGGGAGCACCCGAAGAGCGCTGACTGTGTCCTACTCAATCCCGAGCCACTAAAGTCTCTGTGTGGAAGCGAGGGCAGACCCGTCCCAGTCCACCCCGAACTCCACGTCCGCCAACACTCTCAGAGGCACCGAGATGTCGTTCGATGCACCCTCCCCGGTGGGCAAATGCATCAACTAGCCGTCTAGGTACCTGAGTGTGGAGACACTTGCTTCCGTCCAGCGTACGCCCACCACTCTCACTAGTTTCGTGAAGATCCTTGGGGTAAGCGAGAGTCCGAAAGGGAGTATGCGAGGCCGAGTTCGTTTCCGAGCGACCTCGTCCGTGGGCTTTAGTCAAGGGGCTTCGTCCTGGGTGAAGACGTTCCCTGAGCGTCTCCCGCTAAGACGGGCCTGGACCCTCGGTATGTATCCAACTCACCCCAAGTCTTCCCGCGGGAAGTGTATACGTCACATACACATGTAAGTATCAGTCAGTCATATGACCCACACACTCCTCCATCTCAACTACCCCAACCACACTCTGGACTTATTGGCGCCACCCATTTCCTGCCAAGGAATTGCCGAGCTAGGCATCACGTGGATCAAGCAATACACACACACACGAACACACACTCATAAGTGCAATCAACCACCAACACATTACATTACAGAACTACCCCATAATAACGAGCTCTTCCCCCCCGGGAAATATTATAATATATAAATAGAAATGTAACAATAATTAAGTACCAACACAGCATATTGTAAGAGACTGAATACTCCCACTAAAAACTGTACAAGTACGATTGCTGGGACCCGCCAGATAGTGCTCGGTCAGCCGTTTTCTGATCAAAAACCGAAGCGCGCACCACAGGAGCGGAGGTCGGTCGATAACTTACAATGTGCACTGTAGTGATAAGGAAGATGTGATAAATTACTATTGATGTAAAACTTTTTAAGTGATTAAAGTGGAACTAGGTGACATATAGTGTTTGATATATTCGCCTACACATCTGGATAGGGACGGGACCACGTACGGACACATCTAATGGTGGCAGCGAACGTCCTACCCACACCTCTGAAGAAAACCGCCTGTCTCTGAAGAAAACACGTCCGAGTAATTCACCCCCGCCACCCGACTTCAGTCGAGCCAGCGCGGTCCATCGCTCGTCTAACTCAGAGACATATCCACCTCCTCGCACCTACCGCTCCCTCCACAACGGCCCGAGCGAACACTCTGAGAGGTAAACCACCTCCCCACACCAACCGTTCCCTCCCAGACGCGCACCAACAGTCACTACACCTGCCTATTTAATCACGTCCCTGTCACCCAGTGCATATAAGTACGTGATATCGCCGACCCATCTCACAACTACCTACTGACTACAGGTAACATAACAAATTTCTTCAACTTACCTCCACTATATCTCAATATAATAACCAAATCCCAATCTGATACTCGCACTTTTTTTCTATGCGAACATCATTCACCGAGCCCTCTGGACTTCCATCGCCTGTGCACAGACCCGGTAATAACCACCTCATCCGCTCACCCTCACCACCAACCTCCTCCTCCGAGTGTCGCGTTCCACCGAGAATCGCAACGTCAGCAAATATCCCAGCTGCACGTCATAATACCACTCGCTTCAACGCACGGTATTAAGGTAACCTTCATGCCTTTAGATACCCACGTGCTCAACGCACGTACACCTTAGCCATATAACAACTATGTAATCTCGCACTTATATTAGCATATTGTCATTTATAATTTTTTCTCTCCAAAAATTATCATTAAGTAATACTCTTTAATCTACCAATTACCAATATACATATATATTCCACAGTTAATATTATTTCATTATTACAAATTTCCCTGTATGTATATAGCATATATACACCTTTTTGGTCATCATACCTTTCTCATAAATTAAACAATAGCTCTCATAATTATATGTTTCAACACTAATTATATTTTTGCCTAATTTTTAAAAACAACATATATTTATATATGCAATAACTTTTACTAGATTTGACTATTACATAATATCACATTCATATGCATTCTTCCAGTAAGTAATTCTTGTTTAAACAAATAGCTCTTACATGTTTAAAATTCAACATTCAACATATTTTGCCTATCTTTAAATAAATATATATATATATGCAATAACCCTTAATTGCTTTCACTACGTATTACCCATTTATATTTACATAGAACTTATACATTTTTATCAATGTAACCTATTTTACTGCTGTAATTTTTTTTTATGAACAACCATAATTAATTCTATTATAAGTATAATATCACAATAATTAACTCCTTACTATATCATATTATTTCCACATTTTATTATTATTATATGTATATACATATTTTTATGATTTCACATATGCAATCCCGTTATACTGTATAACTTTATGAACAACCATAATTAATTCTATTATAAGTATAATATCACAATAATTAACTCCTTACTATATCACATTATTTCCACATTTTATTATTATTATATGTATATATATATATATTTATGATTTTACATATGTAATCCCATTATACTGTATAGCCGTTGACATACTATATCCCCCCCTCCCATATCTAAGCATAACATATTACCCTTAGTTACTATATACCTATCATTCATATTTTAACAGCCTTTTTTTTTCTTAGATTACAAATCAAACCTAACTATTAACTAATACATGACTTAACAACATGGCCTTTGCCACCAGAAGCAAAATTAAACAAAGTTTACATAGCGTCTTCTCAAAGTCTAGAGAAGAAAAACAACAACATGACATATCCAGTGACAAAGAGGAAATACACACAGAAAACTTAATTGACAATGACAAACCAGACCATTTTTACCTATATCCACAGGATGATAATACCTCTAAACAGTTAACCAATGACCAGTTAAATAATCCTGACAAAACTAATCCTAATGCAGATAATCCAATAGACCCTCTTTATGAGAACGATGTCTTACCTTTTTTCAACCAGCCTCCTCAAGTAGACACCTCCAACCCATCTCAACCACAACAACCCACCCAACCAACTCCTCATGTTGCTCCTCCTAATATCATGCCTTTCAACCAGCCTCCTCAAGTAGACCCCTTTCACCCCTCACAACCACAACCACCCATTCCTCCCATCCAACCAAATATGCAAACAAAACCTCCTATAAACCATAATCCATCCAACCCCCATATCCCAACACATAATAACCCCCCTCCCATTCAGCAGCAGTACCAAAACTTCCCCTTTCCTTCCCCCCATACCCCATCTGGTCAAACCCACTCCACACCATACCACCAACCACCACCTAACCTTCCTCCAAACCCACAATATTATCCTTACCCACAACCTCAACCAACAATAATTAACAACTATCAAACCATAACCCCCCTCACAGAAATCCCAACCTTTCCCCAAGATAGTGGACTATCCATTACAGACTTCTTGACAGCATGTGACCTGTTCTTTTCAAAGAACCCCCAATACTCTGAGACAGATAAAATAAATTTGTACCGTCAGAAAATAAACCCATCTGACATTTGCCGTTCAAAGGCAAGGATGCTAGACAGCTTAGTTGCATGTGGAATCACATATCAGGAATATAAACGCCACCTTCTTAAGGTCTTTCATAACAAACAACCAAACAACATTTCCTTCCTCATCACTTTCCTCAATAACACTAGAGTCCAACCACATTCCATTACTAACATTACGGATTTCGTAGCAAACGGAATTAAAGAGGTCAGAGAAGACCTAGAGAATAACTCTCCTTGGACTCACACTGACCAATTTGGTCAAAATGTAATGCCAACAAAACACCTACTAACATTCCTTGAGATAGCTTCCTATCTCTCCCAACTCCCTCCAAAGTGTTTAAAGGAAGCCTCCAAAAGGGAACTAGACACTAGAAATCCTCTAGCTTATACCTACATCTTAGATATCATGAATGCTTGCAATGTATCTTTAGATACCCCCAACCATCTCCCCAGACTAAATAGCCTTCACTCACAGCAACCCCCTCCCACCAATCAAGGACAACCTTCTAAGTGGTGCTCCTACCATTCATCAAACAGTCACAACACAAAAGACTGCATACAGCAACAACAATACCCGCAGGTACAACACCACCCTATCCCTTGCTCAGTTCATGGAACCATTTCCCACACAGATGCCCAGTGTTGGACACAGCAAAAACAACACCCACAGGTACAACACCACCCCATCCCTTGCTCAATGCATGCTACTACCTCACATACGAATGCTCAGTGTCAAGTTCAGAATCAAAACAAACAAGTTCCACCCCCCTTTAAACACCCACTCCTACCTACACCAACACATCCAATCAAATACTGCAACCTACACAAAACATCAACTCACTCCAACAAAGAGTGTTACCTACAGAAAACACAACAACAACTTCATCAGAGAACTAACCAACCATTCACCACCCCTCGACACACCCCTCGACAAACAGCTCCTTCCCACACATCACACTCAACCCAACACCACCGTTTGGGGGAACGTGTACCAGCCTCACGCACCAAACCACCATAGGAATATCTCATACACAACACAAATACCTCACCCTAGAAGTGAGTCTAGATCAACTTAAAGTTGACATGATGGTTGATACAGGAACAAACCTGAACATCATCCCAAGAGCTCTGTATGAATCATTAAATGACCCACCCCAAATTCAATTTTCCAATATGGAAGGACTCCTAATAGAAGGGAGTACCATTTCACTTCACGACATGGTTGATCTGAGCATAGAAGTGAACGATTCCAAAGTAGGTTTCACACCTTTCCACACAGCTGATGAATGGAGTCTTGATCAACAAGGTATAATAGGATTAAATTCATTAAGGATTTGGAAAACTAATATAGACTTTGAGACTAACAAAATCTCCTTCCGAGATGTAAATAATGAGTAAACAGTTCCTGAGACACCCGACTCAGACACACAACATCTCTAATGTCTACCTTCCTTCAATACTCCCAATCCCACTAACAGCTATTCCTTCCGACCACCCCCTTATGTCACCTCAAAGGCACTGATGTCTAACACAGTCATCATACCCCCTAGACATTCAATAACAGTCCCACTATACATACCCGGTGCAATCGACCATCAGGACGTCATAATCGACTCAGACACGTCCAGGCTTAACAACATAGCCATTGAGTCCTCCTGGGACACAATATCAGAAAATAAACATACACTAGCTATGTTAACAAACATGTCAGACCAACACCGTAAAATCAGGAAGAATACAAACATTTGCGCAGTCCATCTCCATAATTCCCCTATCCAGGAACCACTGCCGCAACACATCAACCAAGTAAGACCAACACAACCCCTTCCCCCTATTCCCCCAGACCAAATCACGACATCAGCTGACGGAGAAATTCATAACGAGCTATTAGCTCTCCTACAGAGGAATAGATCAGCTGTCGCCTTAGAAGGTGAACCACTAGGCAAATGTGATATAATCAAACATCACATCCAAATTCCCCCAAACACCCCCCCTTCATACACCCCCGCTTACCGCATACCTCACAGTAGGAAATCCCAAGTCAATGACAGTGTACAAGAGATGATACACCAAGGCGTAATTTCCCATTCAGACTCCCCATGGAACAGTCCCCTCTTTTTGGTCCCTAAGAAAGACGGAACCTTACGCCCTGTTGTTGACTTCAGGAAAGTCAATAACCTAACTCAATCTGACCCACACCCCCTCCCCGCCATGCAAGATGTACTACAATGTATTGGCAACGGGAACTCTGTTTTTTCCACAATAGACCTCAAGTCAGCCTTCTGGCAGGTCGAACTAACAGAGGAATCAAAACCCGTAACTGCATTCTTCACTGATAAAGGGCATTTCAACTTTCAGCGTATGCCCTTTGGCCTTAAGAATGCCCCCTCAACCCAACAAAGGTTGATGACCCGCATTTTCAGTGACATGATAGGAGTCTCATTATTCGTCTATTTAGACGACCTCATTATATATAGTCCCACAGAAAGAGACCACCTTAATACTTTAGAGATTGTCATCAAACGTCTCAAAAATACGGGATTAAAGATTCAATTAAAGAAATGTAGATTCCTCATGAAGGAACTCATCTTCCTAGGCCATAAAGTGGATGCAAAAGGGATTCACACAACCACAGATAAAATAGATACAATAAACAATTTCCCAACCCCCAGAAACGCAAATAAAACAAGAAGTTTCATAGGGTTAGCCTCCTACTACAGACACTTTATCAGAAACTTTGCTGATATTGCTTCCCCTCTGACCAAATTCACAAGGAAAGGCGAGCCATTTCAATGGTCAGAAACAGAACAGCAAAGTTTCGACACTCTCAAACACACACTCACCACAGCCCCTGTACTAGTTTTCCCTGACATGAAGAAAGAATTCTTTCTTTACACAGACGCCTCCTCTAAAGGAATAGGCGCAGTCCTACAACAGAAAGATGACAATGGCAAAGAACACGCCATAGCCTACGCAAGTAGAGTCCTAAATAAAGCTGAAAGTAACTACTCAACTACACACAAAGAAGGACTTGCAATCATATGGGCACTAAAACACTTTAAATACCTCATTTTAGGCTACAAGATTACCATACTAACAGACCACCAACCCCTAGTCTATCTTTTTAACTCCAAAGACTTACATGGGAGAGTTGCTAGATGGAAAACAACTCTCCTTGATTACGATCCCATGATCGTATACTTAGCTGGGAAAGATAACGTAGTGGCAGATTGCCTAAGCAGACAAAACCACATCACCCCCATAACCCAAACCATATGCATACCTATGCAACAACTCATATATGAAACAGACAGAGACCCAATATGGTCCCCAATAAAACAGCATCTCATTTCACAAACCCCCTTACACTCCCGACCACCTGTCCCTATTGAGGAACTCAATCTGGTCGACGGAGTCATAAGGAGAACCGTTAATACAAGAGAGGTTACTGTTATCCCCAGAGCCCTAGTCCCCAAGCTCCTACACATATTGCACGACAGTGCAATGGGAGGCCACTCGGGCAGAGATAAGACACTAAACACTGCTAGACACACTTACTACTGGTCTAACATGAAAAGAGATATAACCACACACATAGATTCTTGTATAACTTGCAACCAATTCAGAGGCCCTAACCTGAGGGAAATCAATATAAAAGATATCCCACTCCCTGCTGAGCCATGGGAAACACTTGGCATTGACCTACTGAAAATGCCAACGAGCCATCAAGGTTCCAATTATGTACTCACAGCAGTTGATTATTTCTCTAAATACACAATCTTAATACCACTCCAAGACAAAACAGCAGAGACTGTAGCCAAAACCCTAGTCAACAATATATTTTGTAGATACAACATACCACACACAATGTTATCTGACAATGGCTCAGAATTAAAAAATGAGGTGATGCGCGAAATAGCACACCTCTACAACATTGACCAAACATTTGCCACTGCATACCACCCTCAGGGAAACGGTCTGACTGAGCGAACAAATTGCAAGGTCCTAGAGATTCTCAGACCATTGGTCAATGACCTCATGGACAGTTGGGAAGATTGGCTACCACAGGTACAAGCCAGTATAAATAGCAAAGTCAATTCCGCAACAAAGATGTCCCCACATGAGATCATTTTCGGCAAACCAATGCGCCTACCCTACCAAATATTCAACCAACCACCCCCACCCTTATACAACCTAGATAACCTCGCACACTGCATCAAAAGAGGTATGCAAACCATTTACAAAAAAGTTAGAGCAAACCTGAAAGAAGCCCAGGAGAAGACAAAGACAAAACAACACAAACGGTCAATTCCACTTGACATAGCACCTGGCGACTCAGTCATGGTAAAAGACTCAAGTAGAACAAACAAACTCAAACCCAAATTCCTAGGCCCCTTCATAGTCACAAGTTCACTCCCTAACAATGTTTTCCTACTAACAGATCCTTCCGATCACACCACCTTCACCATACATGGAGAGAAGTTGAGAAAGGTCAAACTGAACCTCGACCCAATCTCACCTCCCATCCACAACCCACCTATCACAGACACACACCAATCACCAAAACGCAAGTCTCATCCCATGACTCTGCGTCGACGCAATTAAACATGCACTCTAGCTCTCGCCCCTGAAGATGCAGGACGTCATGTATCTATCAGTGGAGGTTAAAATGGCCCATTTCCAATAAGAACTCCTTTCCGCATAGCTATCGAAACTTCTCTACTTCCTTCCGACCAATATAACCTTAGCGAGAGTCAGATAAACATATCCTCATTCACTGAGACATAACCTTCATCCTCCAAAAGTAAATACATCATTAATTACCCACCTTAAACATCGACTACTTTTGACATGGACTCACTCGACTTACATCATAGGATTCTTCCATATAACTCCACAGCCCTTTCCCTCTTAATCATTCTCTTTATACATGAAGTAACACCTTCCAAAACCTTTCAACCTCCATACCCAAATTATTGTAAACCTAGATTAAGTTTATTCTTGTGTCTCACCCAATATCTTAAATACCATAAAAATTCTTACAGAAACTATATATACATACTATGAAATAAAACAAGTGCGATGTGACACACCAAACTGACCATAGAACAGTGTTTAGAAAATAACACTCCCTACAGTGAAAGTGTAAAAATACATGAACACCATAACATTAATAAAGTGATTCCAACGGTGTTATCAAATATATAGTGATAACTTTCATATGATATTTAATATAACATGTAATCTGGTGAGACACAACGTTACACTTCTGAGACACAACATCGCTACCCCTATTTACAGTGCATGATCCCCCTTGGGACCTCAGATTCACTTCAACAACAACAACCCCCCCCCCCCATCTTCACATTTAGTCAACCAAGATTTTGTGTCTCTGAATTTTTTTTTCCCTTTCCACTGTTCAACCATAGGTATAGATTTTTGTTTTGTTTTCTTTTGTAAACCATGTAACCTAGGTGCCGGGAGCCACCTAACCCTAGGGGGAGAGCGATATGTATACGTCACATACACATGTAAGTATCAGTCAGTCATATGACCCACACACTCCTCCATCTCAACTACCCCAACCACACTCTGGACTTATTGGCGCCACCCATTTCCTGCCAAGGAATTGCCGAGCTAGGCATCACGTGGATCAAGCAATACACACACACACGAACACACACTCATAAGTGCAATCAACCACCAACACATTACATTACAGAACTACCCCATAATAACGAGCTCTTCCCCCCCGGGAAATATTATAATATATAAATAGAAATGTAACAATAATTAAGTACCAACACAGCATATTGTAAGAGACTGAATACTCCCACTAAAAACTGTACAAGTACGATTGCTGGGACCCGCCAGATAGTGCTCGGTCAGCCGTTTTCTGATCAAAAACCGAAGCGCGCACCACAGGAGCGGAGGTCGGTCGATAACTTACAATGTGCACTGTAGTGATAAGGAAGATGTGATAAATTACTATTGATGTAAAACTTTTTAAGTGATTAAAGTGGAACTAGGTGACATATAGTGTTTGATATATTCGCCTACACATCTGGATAGGGACGGGACCACGTACGGACACAGAAGTCCTCGAAGCCCGTGGTGAGCGTCCCCATCCAATAGTGTGCTATGGCAGTTTGTGACGTCTCATCACCCACAAGCGGACTTTCATATGTTTAATACCTAGTGACATAATGTGATTATACTGTGACGTCACCGGATTTAGTCATGGCGTCATAGGATCGCCTCGTGACGTCACAGGGACACAAACTGACGTCATAGGACTACATCGTGATGTCATTTTATCACATAATGACGTCATCTTATCATACCGTGACATCACTGAGTCACAGTGAGCGTTGAAATAAATTTTAACATGGTAAAATTCTGGACCATCATGACTGTAGATTAAATTAAGTTGAATAGGAAAAGTCATGTTCATTTCGACCTGAGTCATCAATGAGCGTCGAAATTAATCTTAACATGGTAAAATTCTCGACCATCATGACTGTAGATTAAATTAAGTTGAATAGGAAAAGTCATGTTCATGTCGACCTGAGTCACAGTGGGCGTTGAAATTAGTTTTAACATGGTAAAATTCTTGACCATCATGACTATAGATTAGCTTAAGTTGAATAGGAAAAGTCATGTCCATTTCGACCTGAGTCACAGTGAGCGTTAAAATTAATTTTAACATGGTAAAATTCTCGACCATCATGACTGTAGATTAGCTTAAGTTGAATAGGAAAAGTCATGTTCATTTCGACCTGAGTCACAGTGAGCGTTGAAATTAATTTTAACATGGTAAAATTCTCGACCATCATGACTGTAGATTAGCTTAAGTTGAATAGGAAAAGTCATGTTCACTTCGTCCAGAGTCACAGTGAGCTTTGAAATTAATTAAACATGGTAAAATTCTCGACCATCATGACTGTAGATTAGCTTAAGTTGAATAGGGAAAGTCATGTTCATTTCGACCTGAGTCACAGTGAGCGTTGAAATTAATTTTAACATGGTAAAATTCTCGACCATCATGACTGTAGATTAGCTTAAGTTGAATATGAAAAGTCATGTTTATGTCGACCTGAGTCACAGTGGGCGTTGAAATTAGTTTTAACATGGTAAAATTCTTGACCATCATGACTATAGATTAGCTTAAGTTGAATAGGAAAAGTCATGTCCATTTCGACCTGAGTCACAGTGAGCGTCGAAATTAATTTTAACATGGACAAGGTGCAGGGATGACCCGTCATTCAGGAGGTGCTGAGATAAGAGGGAGGGTGGAGGGGTGTGGAGTGTATTCAGGGATGGAATGGGTGGGAATGATTTTATGCCTTTTTCTTTTTGGCTACCCCCCTTGTAAGGGGGAAAAAGCCTTGGTATATGTATGTATGTATGTAAAATTCTCGACCATCATGACTGTAGATTAGCTTAAGTTGAATAGGAAAAGTCATGTTCATTTCGACCTGAGTCACAGTGAGCGTTGAAATTAATTTTAACATGGTAAAATTCTTGACCATCATGACTATAGATTAGCTTAAGTTGAATAGGAAAAGTCATGTCCATTTCGACCTGAGTCACAGTGAGCGTTAAAATCAATTTTAACATGGTAAAATATTTCTTTGTCGCGGCTCGTGCCGCTTAAATTGTTTTTATCGGCTTAAGAAACCCGGAAGGAGGGTGGTGCCGTGACCGGGATGTGGAGGGTGTGGACGAGCTGAGCGTCCTAGGCCTCTTGGGAGAGATAGAACTCTTTCTCGAGCGGGACTTCCTGTTGGGTCTACGTGAGCGGCTCCGGGAGGAAGGTGGGCTCACGGACCCGCCCGAAAAGGCAAATCGAAAGGTGCTAGAGGGCCACGACGGTCGGGGGCACGGGGGTCGCCGAGAGGCCCGCCGACCCCCCGGGGCGCCACCCTCCGCACCACCCGACACGCCCCCCCCCCTGTCCCCCAAGAGTCCCCTGGCCGCCCACCCACGGACGACGGAAGAGGTCAAAGTCTACGCCTAGGGTCTGACGATGCAAGCCGTGAGGCGTTAGAGGACCATTGATGGTCGGAGGTATGGGGCTGCCGAGGCCTGATGACCCTCGGGGCGCCACCCTCCGTACCATAAGACACGTCCCCCTGTTCTCCGAGAGGCCCGGGTTCTTACTACGGACGACTCGAAGACGTATGGGGAACGGATTACGAGTGGAAAAGGTCAAAGTCTACGCCTAGGGCCTGACGATGCAAGCCAAGAGGCGTTAGAGGACCATTGATGGTCGGAGGTATAGGGCTGCCGAGAGGCCTGATGACCCTGTGGGGCGCCCCCCTCCGTACCATAAGACACGTCCCCCTGTCCCCCGAGAGGCCCGGGTTCTTACCACGGGCGACCCGAGGACGTATGGGGAACGGATTACGAGTGGAAAAGGTCAAAGTCTACGCCTAGGGCTTGACGATGCAAGCCGTGAGGCGTTAGAGGACCATTGATGGTCGGAGGTATGGGGCTGCCGAGAGGCCTGATGACCCTGTGGGGCGCCACCCTCTGTACCATAAGACACGTCCCCTTGTCCTCCGAGAGGACCCGGGTTGTATACCAGGGACGACTCGGAGACGGGGACGGATTGCGATCGTATAAAATCAAAGTCTACGCCTAGGGCCTGACGATGCAAGCCGTTAGGGACCATTGATCGTAGGAGGTATGGGGCCGCCGAGACCAGAAGTCCCCCTCCGCACCACCAGACCCGCAGCAAAGGGCACAAACCGGAGCACAAAGATTTAAGCAGGCAACAACAGGATCACTAAAGGGTAGTCGAAGAATGGGTAGTCGAAGAATGGGACAAACCGGCAACCATGCAGAAAGCGCTGAAACTATCAGTCGATTAACAAGCAGGAAACGGGCTCACCGGCCCTCAAGGCCGGCAGCGGGTAAACCGCTCAGTCCCGTTTCCGCGCTAGAAGTGACGACTCAAGCGAGGCCGGCTAAGAAGGGAGGGGGTAGGGAGGGGGAGGTGGGGTCGACAATGCGCATGCCTGCACAGAGCCAGGAAATTTAAATTTCTGATGATTTTGGCGGAAAATTCAAACCACACTCAACCTTCGGGAAATGGCCATATGACCAGGAGTGTGGTATGGGATTATCGCTATAGCTTCGCTGTGCAGGTTTCTTTCAGCCGATAATCTATGTATTTCTATTCAACTGTGTACTTTTTGCACTGAAGATGTAATATACGAAAGCGTTCTGCTTCGTTAGTTTCTTTTTCCAAGTGGTCTACTTTGCATATATGCATATATATATATACATATATATATATATATATATATATATATATATGTATACACATATATATATTTCTGATGAAAATGTAGTACCACAGTCTGCTTCGTGACCTCAGCTAGAGAGCTCGTTTTTTTTTTTAACAGACACCAGCTAGCGAATACCTGTGAAATTTATATTTCCGAATAGTGTTAAGTGATTGTGTTGTGTTTTTATAATTGTATACGTATAGCGCTATACAGTTACAGATATAAGATAAAGTGTAGTGTTCTATTTAAATTCAAAACAGTATTCTGTTACTGTACTCCAAAGGTAGGAGAAATAGTATAAGGTAAGCAGAGTAAGCTTCGTGTATTTAGTTTATTAGAGACCGCTTTGGTTTCTTTTGTTGATTTGTATTTTCTCTTTGCCGTTTGTATTGCTAAAGGAGGAGCGAAATGGCTTGTGAAGGTTGTGTGAACCTGGAGGACTGTCTCAGGATGTGTGAGGAGGAGATTCGTCTTCTCAGGAGTACGTTCTGTCAGAAGAGTGAACCCTCCCCACAACCCAAAGAGCGTTCCACTTCTTCCCCTTCTGTCACTGCCGTGAGCGAGTGGCGCTCCGCGGGGTCCCGTTTGTCGAGCCCGCGTTCGGTAAGCGTGTGCCCTGTGGAGCAACCGCTGGCTCTAGCCAATCGTTTTGCTCTGCTGGAGGATGAGGTGGCTGAAAATCAGGAGTTCTTGGTGGTGGGGGACTCCATGGTGCGAGGCTATGACGACATCCTGCAGCGGAAGATTAAACGACGTTGCAAGCTTGTATGTCAACCGGGCCATGGGATCGCCGATTGTACCCTGACCATCAGGGAGCAATTTGGACGAACACGGTTACGATTGTTCATACGGGAAGTAATAATTTAGGTAGGGTGAGAGCAGAGGAACTTGTTTGGAATTATAGGGTCCTCCTTCAGGAGATGAAGGAACGTGGGAGCCGTCACGTAGTCTGTGGAATCCTTATGAGGATCTACGCTGGCTCGTGTTGGGACAGTAGAACCATAGGGATCAATGAGAGGATATCGCAGTTGTGCACACAATTTGAATACCACTTTCTTGATCCTTGGTATCTTTTTTCCAGGCGTCATGACCTTTACGCTTCTGATGGGATCCACCTCACCCGCAAAGGCAAAGATGTTCTTACAAACCTCATTGTGGGAGTTTGTAATAAACTAGTTCCTTTTTTGGGGTAGAAGCCCAAGGGGAAGGGGAAATAGAGTGTACATGGGAAAACAGAGTAGAGTATAGAATTAATGTAGAACAATATGCCAGTATAGGACAAATATAATTTTAGGATATAATGTCGGTAAAGGACGAAATATTACATTAGGATCTAATGTCAAAGGACAAAATGTCACAATGGGATGTAATGACAGTGGAAGACAAATGATCACGATGGGATGTAATGATAGTGGAGGACAAAATATCACGATGGGATGTAATGATACTGGAGGGGAAAATATCACGGTAGGATATAATGTCAAAATATAATTTTAGGAAGGGATGCCGGACAGAATGTCAATAAAGGTCAAAATATCACGATGGGATGTAATGACAGTGGAAGACAAAAGATCACGATGGGATGTAATTATAGTAGAGGAAAAAAAATATCACGGTTGGATATGATGTCACTGGAGGACAAAATATAATTTTAGGAAGGGATGCCGTACAGAATGTCAATGAACGACGGGAGGCCGGTGTGAATCGCGGTGACCTAGGGGGGCAAAGTGTACAAAAGAATAAACTTCCTGCACAGTTAGTGCAATGTAGTTCAGTTCGAAGCTTTAAGAATCAATTAGATAAATACCTAAGTAAGATGCTGTAATGATTATAATTTATGTTATATTATTTGTTTTTGTTTTGTTATAATTTGTCTGTCTGATTTTAATTTATTATTAGTTATATGTCAATTTATTATCATTTACTATTTACCTGTTTGTTTGTTATTCAACTATACCTATGCATTTATTTATGTAATAGATCGGATGACCGTGAGCGACCAGATATCCGTGATGGGGGAAATATTAATTTTGATGGGAGAAATGTTAATGAGGCATTGAATGTCAATGAAGGACCAAATAATAATATAGACCAAGGTGTTAATAAAAACAAAATCATAATGTAAGGCATGATATTGAAACTCAAAACATGCCAAAAAGAAATAATCACGAGTTTCTTAAAACCATGCACTTTAATACTAGTATTAGGAACAAATTACAAGAAATACAGGAGTATGTTAAAAGCGAAAATCTCGATATGATAGGAATAACCGTGACATGATTAAATGGTGGAGATTTTGAAGCTGAATTTAATATTGCGGGATTGAAACATTTTCATCAGAATAGAAACCACAAGAAAGGTGGATGTTCTGTTGTACGTTAAAAACAATGTCCATGCCTGTGTCTTTGAGAAAGTGAAACAGGAAGAATTTGATAGTTTGTGGGTAGAGTTAACCCAAACAAATGGACAAAAGATGAATGTAGGTGTAATATATAGGCCAAAGACATTATCAATAGCAGACAACAAACTGTTATTTCAAGGACTGTCTAGTTTCTGCAACCAGGATTTATTGATAATGGGTGATTTCAATTTTACTGACATTGATTGGATGACCCTTGAACATGGCCATATAGGTAGTCGTTTGATTGATCTTGGTGACAATTACTTAGTTCAGCATGTAAAAGAGCCCACAAGATATGGAAACTTACTCGATCTATTGATCACTGGCCGCGAAAGCATGGTAACTGATGTAGAAGTCGGTGAAACTGTTGCAAATAGCGATCACAACTTAGATTCAAGCTCCTTAATTTTTTTTAGAACAGATACTTATATTTCTAAAATACCCGATTTCAGTAAAGGTCAGTTTATAGGACTACGTCAGGAGCTTCAGCTTACAGATTGGGAGGCAAAATTAAGCGAAAGACCTGTAGATCAGACGTGGAAAATATTTCAAAATACGCTTACTAAGGTGATTCATACTTACATTCCTTTTAAGGACAGACGTCTCCCAAATCAGGCTCGCCCAAAGTGGCTCGATAAAGAAAGTGAAAAAGTATTGCTAAAAATAGAATCTTAAAAGAAATATAAGTGCTCAGGTGCATCTAACGACTACGAAAGTTATGTATCAATACAGAGAGATTTAAAAAAGACAATAAGAAAAAGAAAACGACAATACGAAATAAATATCGCTGATAAATCCAAAGAGAATCCCAAAGAATTCTATAGTTACATTAGAGATAAAAAGGTTGTTAGGAATCACATTGGTCCACTATTATCTGCTGACGGTCAACTCGAATATTCAAATGAAGGAATGTGTAATATTTTAAACAGTTATTTTAGCTCGGTATTCGTAAACGAATCACCTCAAAGTGAACTCCAAACTGAAACCTGTTAAAAGTCTAGGGTAAACTTACTACGGTAAATATAACAAAAGAAAAAATTAAAATGTGTATAGATAAACTCAAAGTTAATAAAACACCAGGGCCTGACAGTTGGCATCCAAGAATCTTAAAGGACATGAAAAATTAGATCGTTGTTCCATTAGAAATTATTTTCAAGAAATCCATCATATTCAGAGAAGTCCCAAGAGAATGGAAGCTAGCTAATGTTACTCCCATATTCAAAAAAGGTGACAAAAAGAAACCAAATAACTACAGGCCTATAATTTTAACTTCAATCGTTGGAAAAATAATGGAAAATATCATCAGAGATGTTATCGAACATAATTTAGAAAGTAACCGTTTGATAAATGATAGCCAGCATGGTTTCAGATGGAAACGTTCTTGTGTGACTAACATACTTGAATTCTACAAGATAGTTACCTCTAATTATGACAAAAAAAAACATATAGATTTAATATATCTAGATTTTGCAAAAGCTTTTGATACCGGCCTCCACGAAAGACTACTTACTAAATTAGCTTCACACGGAATAAGTGGTAGCCTATTAGGTTGGACTAGTAATTGGTTGAATGATCGAAAACAGAGAGTCGTTTTAAATGGAAAAAACTTCTAGATGGAAAAATGTTTCAAGTGGAGTTCCTCAGGGTTCCGTTCTTGGGCCACTTCTATTCATAGTATATATAAATGATATAGACCATGGACTAAAATCTACTGTTTCCAAATTTGCTGATGATACAAAAATGTGCGGAATGACAAATGATCACTTAAACCAATTAGATATTCAAGAAGATTTAGATAAATTTCAGCAATGGTCTGAAAAGTGCCTAATGAAATTTAACACAAGTAAATGCAAGGTAATGCACATAGGTAAAAATAATAGTAAGTACGATTACAAGTTATTTGGAAATTCGTTAACAATAGTGAATCGTGAAAAAGACCTCGGCGTAATTATCAGTAACGATCTCAAATCATCCAAGCAGTGTATTTCAGCCTCTGAGAAAGCAAATATGATTCTCGGACTGATTGCACGATCTTTTGACTTCAAAAGTCCATCACTCATTAATAAGCTATATAAATCGTTAGTTCGTCCACATTTGGAATATGCTGTTTCTGTATGGTCACCGAATCTCATTAAAGACATTGATAGACTGGAAAAAGTACAACGGCGAGCCACAAAACTAATTCCAAAT
>NC_134803.1:11878001-11880501 GCF_046742065.1 Oratosquilla oratoria | reverse complement strand
TACACAGAAGATGTAGAAATGGCTGAAGTAATGACCAGACACAGATGAAAGCTCACAAATGTTGGATGATGGTCACCAAGAAGGATCCCCCAAAATGAAAGAAATAAGGGTGACACAGAAAGAAATAAGGGACCAAATCAAGAAGCGTGATGTCAGAAAGTAAACGTGGGCCAGACGGAATAGCGAACTGGATATTAAAAGAATGCATAGATGAACTCATAGATAAAATATACAAGATAATTGACTTCTCACTCAAAGAAGTTTGATGAACGTATCTGTGACGTGTTTCAACTCATCCTCTAGAGTCTAGATATTCTTCGCTAGAAATGCGAAATGCTCTGAAGAAGAAACCGATTACTACACCTGTTTTAATTTTATCATTATGTCCTGAATGATAGTGAATGTAATCTTCTTTATTTGTAGGTTTCCTGTATAATGAAAATATCACACTTGTACCTATTCTGTGTATAATAGTATATAAAAAAAAGTAATTTCCCGTTGACCTCTGTTTCTGTAGTAAACTGAATATTCTTATTTACATTATTCAACCTTTTTAGCTTGTTGTTAATGTCAGTTTCTTTGGGCACAATTACAATTACATCATCAAAATATCTAAACCATTTGCTACTCCTACCTATGATTGTCATTTATTCCTCTTTTTCAAGTACCTCTAAGTATAAGCCCACCAGTACTGCAGAAAGTGGACTACCCATGGCTAGGCCAGAATGTTATCTATATTCTTTATTATTAAATGTGAAACCACCATAACCCACACATAGAGAAATTGATCTGAGGTAATCTGACTTGGGGACAGGTAAATCTTCATTATTTAAATTATTCACAACCCTTTCCCGGTCTGCTTTCCACCTAAAGACTGACAGCTCCTCTCTCTGTTGGTGGAATGCCTCTGAGAAAGCTTACATCAGCATATTGAACAGCTTACAGGTTATGATTAGTTTACATTTTATTTTGGTGATACAAGTTTTGGATACTATTTTACAATAATTAGAATATATAGTTATTTCTGCTTATTTATATGTTATTATTATTAATCTAGACTACATAATATGTTGTGTATGGGTAAAAGATTTTCTTAGGAATCAGGGGTACTTCACGGTTTGGTCACGTGAAGGAAGAGGTTGGTGGTGTGTGTGTATGTATGTTCGTATGTATATTGTGGTGTAGTTTTCCACTGTGTTGTAATCTGTGAGATTATGGTTACATAATACCTCCCTCCCTGCGAGAGGTGACTCCTGTCACCTGGAATAAAGAGCGGCGAGGGGGTTGTTAAATTTACACACACACACACACACACACACACACACACACACACACACACACACACACACACACACACACACACACACACACACACACACACACACACACACAAACACTCACTCACACACACACACACACACACACACACACACACACACACACACACACACACACACATATATATATATATATATGTATATATATATATGTATATATATATATATATATATATATATATATATATATAGTGAGTATGACGCGATACCTGTTTTGAACCTTAGTAGGTGTTGAGGGGGGGTTAAATTGTCATTGTTTGTTGGGTGTGGTTTAATAGGTATCATGGCATACTCATTGTTCATCAAAGGGTGTTAGTTAATAGACTGGGTTAACCACTCCATTTTTTCCCCTGTCAATTCATTACACACTCGGTTTCACCTATTTTCACTTCTCTCTTTTCTGGGATTTTTTTTTCAGTTCTGTGACTGTATTTTGTCTATTGTCACTGGTGAAAAAGGGGTAATTTCTGTGAGTTGCACTTTGGTGTCATCAAGGTGTAAAGGGGTTCTTCCCTTTAGTTAAGATATTTAGAAGTAGTTTTCTGGTTTATGACTCGTTTCTGGGAGTCGGATAATTGGAGTGGTAATAAGGTCAAATGTATGAAGGGTTCTAACATCCTTTGATGAGTTATTGTCATAAGGTTACATATGGAGTATAATTCTATGGTTAAGATATGATACTACAGTATATATATGGGGTTCAAATCTTCTAGCCGGTGCGTTTTAATGCACAAACATATACTAATCTACAAATGAGTAGGAGCAGGACTAGGAGGGCGAAGGAACTGAGGGATATAGCGATTGATGGGAGTGTGGGGGTGGAGAATTGCAGTGTGTCTATTATATTTGATTGGGTGGTGTTTAGCAAGGCTACATAGTCCTGTGGGTTTAAGGAAAGGGAAAGAGTTTTTTTTAGGGAGGGGTTAGGGTATTGGAAGGGGTTCGATGGGGTCGAGGACGGAGGTGAGGTTATATCGAAGGATGTTGTGGTGATGGATAGGTTGAAATCTTTTGTTTTCAAAGAAGATTTCGCATGAGTCGGGAATTGAGCCAGGTCCACAGATTTGTTTTTGCCAAGATGAGGGGTTTTCTTTACAAATTACTGAAACGAGTGTGGTTCGTGGGAAGAATAGGAAGTATTCTGTATTAATGTGTACGTGAAG